>NC_030816.1:1200000-1500000 GCF_001704415.2 Capra hircus | reverse complement strand
AAGAATTTGAAAAATAATGGATACATGTATATGCATCACTGAAGTACAGTACACCTGAAATTAATACAATATTGTTAATTAGCTACACTACAATATGAAAGAAAAAAGAATTAAAGACTGTAACAAGAGATAAAGAAGGTTATTATGTGCAGTAAAACAAGTCATACAGGGAAAGGCAAATATTGCATGGCATCATTTATTATGTGGATTAAACAACAAGCAAGCAAAACCCCTCGAACTCATAGAAACAAAGAGCAGAAAAGCGATTACTAGAACTGGGTGGTGGGGGAAATAGGGAGAGGTTGGTAAAGTGCTCATTTTCAGGAATAAGATGAAAAAGTTATGAGGATCTAATAATGCAGTGACTACAGTTGATAACACTGTATTGTAAAATTGAAATTCACTAAGGGAGTAGAATTTAAATGTTCTTACCAAAATTAAAAAAAAAAGGTAAATATGTGAGATGATGGCTGTTTTGATTAACTTGTGAGGAATCCTTTTCCAATGTATGTGTATATCAAATAATCAGCTGTATGCTTTATCTTACAGTTTTGTCAATTATGCCTCAATAACACTGAAAAATAATGTTTAAAGAGAAGTTACATTTTAAGACTAATGTTATTTATTCATTTATGGTTGGCTCTGCTGAGTCTTTGCTGCTGCGTGCGCTTTTCTCCAGTTGGCAGTGTGCAGGCTTCTCTTCGCTACAGAGCACAGGCTCTAGGGCACTTGGGCCTCAGTAGCTGCAGTGCGTGGGCTCAGTAGTTGCAGCACGTGGGCTCAGTAGTTACAGCGCGTGGGCTCAGTAGTTGTGGGTTCTGGTCTCTGGAGCACAGGCTCAATGATTGTGGCACCCGGGCATAGTTACTCCTCGGCATGTGGAATCTTCCTGGATCAGGGATCAAACCTGTGTCTCCTGCATTGGCAAGTGGATTCCTTACCACTGAGCCACCAAGGAAGCCCAGAAAAGCAATTTTTAAAAAAGAAACTTGGTAGAAACAACGAGGGGAAAAAAGAAAATAAAGGGCAAAATAGGAAAGGTTAATACGAATGTGGAGAAGAAGTAAAGAGAAAACCAAGATGCTGGGGTGGAGAGTAAATGTGATAATATAAGTGAGAAGAGAAGGTGGAAATCCGAGAGGATACATGAGACACACTCATTTCTCCTGTAGAAAATGAGGTATATATGCAGAGACACTCATACAGAACTTAATAGGAATTGTGGTTAATAATGATATTTTAGCCTAACATATACAAGCCAGGTTTACTTTTATGTTTCCCAATAAATATTCCACAATCTCCTTTACTATTAAATAAATGGAGAGGTTAGTAAAATTTTCTCTTTTGGAGAGAACTTTGCACACATACATTATTTTCCATGTCATTCCAGGTGTTCATGGACTCCCTTGAAGTTCTCTTATAGAACTCAAGAGCTGTAAAATAATTTATCTGTGAGGTCACTCATTCACTCAACAAGCATTTGAAGCCTTACTATGTGCCAGGAACTGTTTAGCAACTGAAGAGATAATAACAAACAAAACAAATACTTTTGCCTTCATGGAGTTTCTATTTATGAGGGCATCAATAAAAATGACTTTAAAAGTGAAGATATAGTAAATATATGACGATGTGAATTGTTAAAATAAAGCAGGTTGATGGATAGACAGTATCAAGGAGGCCTTCAAGTTTAACTAGGGCAGTCAGGGATGAATGCACTGAAAAGGGGACATTCAAGTCAAAACCTATAGGAAGTGAGGAGCTAGGCAGAACTCAGGGAGGAGAGTTCAGACAGAGAACTGTAAGCTCAAAGGCTCTGTCTGAGATAACAGAAATCTGGATATATACTAGAAATGGGGAAGAGTCTGTGTGGCTGGATAGGAATGATCAATTGGGGAGATGGGGCTGAGTGCTTCAAGAAAGGGAGGCCAGATCATATGAGTCCTGGCAAGTTCATAGGAAGGTCTTAACTCTGAGTAAGTTGGAAGGTACCTTGAAACAGTCTCAAAGAGTCTTCTAGGGTCATAAAATCTCACCTAATTACAGCAAATAGAGTTACCATTAAAATGTCTATTGGGCAAAATTTCTCCTTTGTCTTGGACTTTTGGTAATGAACAGTATTTAAAACAAGAAAATTGCAGTAAATTTATTTATTAAAGACAATTTGATTAATTATATCACCTGTAATTTCACCATTGTAATCTTTATAAATCACTAACACTTCACAGATAGGACCTTACAATGATATCTCTACACTTTCTTTTATTTCCTTCAGCATTGTATTGACTTTCTGGCTATATGAACTTAGAAAGGCATTTATGGTCTGGTAGATTTGCATCTAAACTTTAGAATGTCCCTATGGTTTGTTCAGTGGTCATGTATGAGAAAGCCGAGCTCCGAAGAATTGATGCTTTTGAACTGTGGTGTTGGAGAAGACTCTTGAGAGTCCCTTGGACTACAAGGAGATCCAACCAGTCCATCCTAAAGGAGATAAGTCCTAGGTGTTCATTGGAAGGACTGATGCTGAAGCTGAAACTCCAATACTTTGGCCACCTCATGTGAAGAGTTGACTCATTGGAAAAGACCCTGATGTTGGGAGGGACTGGGGGCAGGAGGAGAAGGGGATGACAGAGGATGAGATGGCTGGATGGTATCACCGACTCGATGGCCATAAGTTTGGGTGAACTCCGAGAGTTGGTGATGGACAGGAAGGCCTAGCATGCTGTGATTCATGGGGTCACAAAGAGTCAGAAATGACTGAGCAACTGAACTGAACTGAACTGAAAGTCCCTATTACTTGAAAACAATATAACATTGATGTGTTGCTTAACTTTCTGAACCTTGGTATTCTCTCTGTAAATTGTAGGTTAAATTAACTAGCATATAATAGATGGCCAAGAGAATGTATGCAACCTAGTAGGATTTCAATGAGAGGGGTTTTATATTAGTTTTCTAGGGCCATAGCAAATTAACACAAACATTATCTAAAAGATATTTGGATACCTTAGGACAGGGATCCCCAACTCCTGAACTACAGACCAGTATTGTGTTCATGACCTGTTAGGAACTGAGCCACACAGCAGGAGGTGAGCAATGGGCCAGTAAAGGAAGCTTTATCCTCCATTGCCAGAAAAATTTTCTTCCATGAAACTGCCCCTGTTGTCAAAAAAGTGGCAACCTCTGCTTTAGAACAACCAGAAATTTATTATTTCACAGATCTGGGAGCTAGAAGTCCAAAGGTGTTTCCAGACCATGGTCCCTTTGAAGACTCTAGGGAGGAATCTTTCCTTGTCTCTTTCTAGCTTCTGGTGGTTTCCCCAGTCCTTGGCCTTCCTTCGCTATAGCTTTATCTCTCTATGCTTTGCCTCTGGCTTCACATGACTGTCTTCCTTTGTATGTGTCTGAATGTCTTCATTCTGAAAGGACTTCATTCTGAAAGTCTAAAAGGACTGATGCTGAAGCTGAAACTCCAATACTTGGCCACCTGATGTAAACTGACTCATTGGAAAACACCCTGAGGTTGGGAAAGATTGAAGGCAGGAGGAGAAGGGTATGACAGAGGATGAGATGGTTGGATGGCATCACTGACTCAATGGACATGAGTTTGAGCAAGCTCCGAGAGTTAGTGATGGACAGGGAGGCCTGGAGTGCTGCCATCCATGGGGTCGCAAAGAGTCAGACACGACTGAGCAACTGAACTGAACAGCCGTCACTGGACTCAGGGCCCACTTTAATTGAGGATGGCCTCATCTAAACTTGATTACATCTGCTAAGGCCCTATTTCCAAATAAATTCACATTTACAGGTTCCTAGAGTTAAGATTTCAACACACCTTTTAGGAAAGGACACCTCAGCTGATAATATAGGTCTCATAACTTGAATAACTCACTTAGTCTAGTTTCCCTCTCCGAAATGAATCTACTCACGTCTACTTCACAGTGGTCGTGAAACTTAAATGGGACATTTCATGTGCCTGCCATGTGCCTGACACACCCAGCACAAAAAAGTCAGCCTGAATTTCCCTTTTCCTGTTTAATCGCAACCAGCCATCCCATTTTTAATTTTGGTACATTTTTTACAAATACAATATCCAGCTGTCCCAAAGCTTTAAAACACTGTAGAATTTTCCCCAGTTTAGGCAATGGAATAAATGTGGAGCATCTGGGTAAACATAGTCTGTATCACTTACATTCATAGATTGGACTTGATTGCTTTGATGACAAATGTTTACATGAAACACTCTTTCAGCTCACAGGGCCTGTTTGTGCTTTCCTTCAGAGAGGGAGAAAAGGAATTGGGAGAAACAGTCTAATGATTCTTTGCCTGAATGAACTACGTAAGTGGCTTCCTTGGAAAGATGTGGTTAGTTAGTTTTCCTTACACACAGAAAGGAAATGTGTCTTTCTGGGGCTGGGCCAAGCAATATTTTCCCGAGTTTGGATAAGAGGGCAGGAGTGTTGACTACTGTTGTGAAACAGAACCTACTAAATTCCTAAAGAAACTTGAGTCTTGCTTCAGGGGAGGACTGAAAATACAAAAGGTAAATGTGAGGGGATCCTAGAGCCAGAATGCTTTTGCCTTGTCCCCAGATACAGCCCAAGAAATCCTTGTCCTTGCAAAGGAGACTTGCATTCAGAAAGGTGCACAATTGTACGGGTAACAAGGCAGAGCATTTAGGCTGTTCATTCTAGAGAAAGTCTCACAGGGTGTCAGGGAGGTGTGGAAGATGGTGATGAAAAGACTGCAAGTTTTTAGGTAGACCAGTAGAGGAGCTCTGAGAAGGTGGACATCAGGCATCTTCATTAATTCAGGGAGCTCAGTAACACCATAGACAAGCATGTATTGACAATAAGCAAATAGGAAGCACCGTGTCTCAGTGGAGCCTGGTGTAAAGACATAGTTAAGGATCGGGCGTCTATTGCTAACAATGCTGTGAGCCACTACATCCTCCCCAAAACATCAGGAATCAGAAAGAGGAAACTAAAGGGACTGATTTTGACTCCTCAACCCACTGAGTTTAAATCCCAAGATGATGAAATTTTAAACCGCAATAGATTAAATAATCTCTGCTGAGTTTACTAAGTAGTGACTAGGTGACGTTTTCTAATATCAGTAAAATGCAGAGTTCAAGATAAAAATTGCATTTGATTGAGGAAAAATGATGGAAGTCATATTCTTGAACATTGAGTTTTGTTTGTAAAATTGTATAAAAATGACTCCTTCTGCAGAGGTCCAGCCCCGGTGGATCCAGGGTGATTCGAAGGTGGGGGGACGGAGTCGGCGTCTTTGGAAAAATACATATTTAATCACAGATATAGAGAGATTAGAAATGGATAGTGTAGTAGGAAGATTAGTGGAGAAAAAGAGGCTGAATAACTTGGATTACGTGGAATAGCATCCATGCTCCAGATGGGAATTCAGCCAGAAAAATGGGAGCAAGAAAGAAGCGACATGGGGGAATCAGTCTTTCTGGAAACTGATCCGATTTCTTTATTTTTGGGTTTGCTTATATACCTTTTGTTACACATAGGGATGAATACAGAGTCACGTGGGGGTCAGCAGTCCTGACCTTTATCAAAATCAGGTGCTTCACATAAATGTATAAAAAAAAGGTCTTAGGGATATTACATCATCTTCTGGCCATGAGTGAGACCTGCTGACATTTTATGATCCTTTCTTTCTGATAACCAAAAAACTTATTTCTTCCAAGGGTGTTTTTTCTTAAACCAAGCACCGCCCTCCAAATAAAGTTACATTCCTATAGGGTGAGGGTGTAGTGAGTTACAATCAAGAAAGGAATTTATTTAACCCAAGGTTAACATGATTAGTCTTAAAGGTTAATACTTATTTCTCCTATATGCTTAAAGGTTAATACTTATTTCTCCTATATGTTAGTTATATTCATTATAAGGGTAGGGAACATGGAGATTTAGCAGCAAACATCAGCCCAACAAATGAAAATCCTTTCACCAATGCTCCTCTTAAGATCTGTTTAGTCTTAAGATATGATAAAGTTACATTCTTACATAGCAAGGACACAGTGATTTATAACAAAGTACAGTGATCTATTACAAAAGAGAAAATCCATTAACTCAAAAAGTCTAGTGTTGCTAACATCAAAAACGACTATATTTCCTTTGCTATATTCCAAATACATTGATTAATATATTCCCAGGTGCCTAAGGATATAGAGGCCTGGTGGCAATCATTGACTCAACAAGAAGAAAAAGCCCTATGCTAATTAAGACTCTCAAAATACTCCAAAACTCTCTGTGCTGTTTATGGTTGAGAGGTAGTAAACAATCATGTGCCTAGTGGTAGGAGTATGGATAATCCTGTCACACAAGCTAGTCTGTCAGCAGAGAGGTTTGACCTGAGACATCCTTGTCCCACCCAGAGCAGGGAATTAGCAGCAATTATTGACACAACAAATGAAGAACCCTTCACCAATATAATTCCTACCAACCCACTATACTAATAATTTCTAACTCCCCAAAATAATTTGCCTTTAGTAAGTCTAAAACATCTCGTGCCTCTCAGATTGGGAGGCTGTAAGCAATCACATGTGGCCAGATGAACCTATACAGGTGGGCTAGATAACCTTCAGAGGAGTCCGCAAGCTGAAACACTCTTGTCACTCCCAAGAATTTTTATTGTCTTGGAGCTGCACGTTTACTCCTTCTCTGAGAGAAACAGTTATGGGGGAGAGCCCCCCGTAGAGTCAGAAGTGTAGATGAGAGCATAAAACAGACTCTGGTTTTGGGGTTAGATGCTTGGGAACAGGGGGTTTCCTGAGGCTTGATCACGCCTTTGCGTATGCCAAGCCTCCTTCCTCATGACCTTTGCCACGGGCGGAGTTCCTCACGCTGGCCCCCGGCATCCTTCCATTCACCTCCACGCTCAGTGGCCCAGTTGTGCCAGACTCTTTTGGGATTCCATGGACTGTAGTCTGCTAGTCTTCTCTGTCCATGGAATTTTCCAGGCAAGAATGCTGGAGTGGGTAGTCATTTCCTATTCCCGGGGATCTTCCAGACCCAGAGATCAAAGCGGCATCTCCTGGACTGGCAAGCAGATTCCTTACCGTGGCACCAACTGGAAAGTCAAGGTCCATTCTCCTAAGAGCACTTGAATTTTTTTTTCCCCTGCTACTCTCTTCACTTTTGATTTCTTCATCTTTTTAAAGAAAACAATTTTCTCTGTGTTTTTGCTTGTAGGTCAAGCATGGCTGCATTGGAATAACTCTTTCAGTCTCTGCACTTTCATTAATACCAAGTCCAAGCTTTGTTCTGCTCACCACAGGACAGGCTGATAAATCAAGAGAAAAGGTGTTGGTGCAAGGAACTGTGACTTTATTTGGAAAGCCAGCAGACCAAAAGGATGGTGGACTAGGGTTCCAAAGAGCCATCTTGCCTGGGTTTGGATGCTAGGTTTCTTTTCTTTTTCTTTTTTTTTAAAACAGAACAAAGAGCAAGGTAAAAAAGGCAATAAGTTGTTGAATATTTCCTGGTTCCAGCTAGACTCCATACGGGATGTATTAATTTCTTCTTTCTTGAAGCCATTCACAGGTGGGCCTGGTCAGGATGTTTTCTGTGAGTTAAACAAAGATATTTTAGCTTAATTTTCAGGGCTGGGAAGCAGGATTCCTGGAGATGGGTCGTCATATATACTTTAAGCTATAGGCAGCACCGTTTAAGTGATTAATTTGTAGTGAAAGCAACAGAACACATATGTTAAAGTAAAAGAAACAGATCCAATATGGAGTCAGATTTGTACTTCCTTGTTACGAATCTACTTCATCGCAACGTTAAGTGACAGCAGAGACTAATGTTTTCAACTTCAAATACTAGAGTTCCTTACAGAACCTGATTGTTCCACTGGAAATCCCCCCGCTGTTGATTAAATCACTTATTGTCAGGATGTTGGAATCAGGATCATGTAATTTTGGGGGGCTCCAAAATCACTGCAGATGGTGATTGTAGCCATGAAATTAAGGGATGCTTACTCCTTGGAAGAAAAGTTATGATCAACCTAGATAGGATATTGAAAAGCAGAGACATTACTTTGCCGGCTAAGGTCCATCTAGTCAAGACTATGGTTTTTCCTGTGGTCATGTATGGATGTGAGAGTTGGACTGTGGAGAAAGCTCAGTGCTGAAGAATTGATGCTTTTGAATTGTGGTGTTGGAGAAGACTCTTGAGAGTCCCTTGGACTGCAAGGAGATCCAACCAGTCCATTCTGAAGGAGATCAGCCCTGGGATTTCTTTGAAAAGAATGATGCTGGAGCTGAAACTCAAGTACTTTGGCCACCTCATGTGAAGAGTTGTCTCACTGGAAAAGACTGTGATGCTGGGAGGGATTAGGGCAGGAGGAGAAGGGGACAACAGAGGATGAGATGGCTGGATGGCATCACTGACTCGCTGGACGTGAGTCTGAGTGAACTCTGGGAGTTGGTGATGGACAGGGAGGCCTGGCGTGCTGTGATTCATGGGGTCACAAACAGTCAGACACGACTGAGTGACTGAAATGAACTGAATAGTAGTCTGGTTTTATACCCACAGAAGAAATAGAGATAGAGGAGAGAAGAGGGAGATTAGCTTAACTCAACTCATGTCAAAAATGCATCTTTACAAAGAGCTACATATTTGAGACAATAGAATGAATAGACTACATTCTCTGTGGACAGTTTGATCGACATTTTTTTCCTTATAGTCAGTGCAAAGGTTATTAAAAAGTCATTAAAGAGTAAAAAGTCACTTGAAAATATATAAAATTCTAATTTCTCCAAATTATCAATAGATCCTGAATTCATCACAATTAAGAAGCATCATTTTCTTGAAGTATTTTTATTATTTATAAATTTATTCATATCCCCAAACTTTTATTGATCAGTTTCTGTTACTGAGTACAAGCTTGCTCTGCTCGCCTCACAATAGGCAAATAAATTGGAGACACTGTGTTGAAGCAAGGAATAATGACTTTATCTGGAAAGCCAGCAGACTGAGAAAATAGAAGGCTAATGTCTCAAAATAACCATCTTTAGGTCTGGATGCTGGGTTCTTCTATAGAACAGAACAGGGAGGGGATGAGGAAGTAAAGTCAAAAGGTCATAAGTTTTGCAAATACCTCCTAGAATAGCCAGCATTGGGAAAGGGATATGTTCTTTCTTCCTTCCTATAGCCTTTTAGAGGTGGACAGGGTGAGGATGTTTCTCTTAACAAAGGCACTTTAGTTTAACATTCAGACAGAGGGGCAGGGTTCCTTGAGGTAGGCCATTATGTACAGACAATATTCTTTTACTGAACAAAAGCAATGGGAGACAAAGTAAAAAAAAAAAAAAAAAAGAAAAAAAAGAAAAAAAAACAGGTCCAAGGTGGAGTCAGATCTAGCTCTTTCCTGTGACACTTCTAGGAGCCAGGCATAAAAGGTGTTGTATGTTAGCATGAAAGACGTGGCCCAAGCCCTTGATTCTAGTGGAGGAAATTTCACCAAGAGGGCAGTTGAATGCACAGTGGCAAATCACTATGATAGAAGTAAACACAGGATACTCTCAGAGCACAAGAAGTGTGCTCAGTTCAACAAAACACACTAAGACACATGGCATATTTTCAATTTAGAGAAAGTTAAATAAATATGTAAAAGTGTATTTGTTTCCTTATGATTTGCTATGTCATAAATGAGTTTTCAGCTCAATTCTGGACAAAATAAAATACTCAATGTAAGCTTTAGGAACCTTTTTAGTGAACTTGACTGATATAAAAATTATGTACAGAGAAACTTATAAAATGTGAGTTTAAGAAGCAAGTATTTCAGAAATGATGATCATCTTGCTATCCCCAAGGCAATCCCTTGAGGTTTCTTAAACAGGAAGCCCATTAGGATAGTCTCTGTTCTGGTGAAAAACTAAACCTTTAAACACTGCTTCTAAACATTGTAACTCTTAATGTTCTTTTTGAATAATCAGTCATACACTCTCAGAAGAGCATAGCGATAAACAAGAAGCAAGTGATTCAGATATTTCCACAAAGTGGAAATTATGATTGCAAAATAAAGATAGACTTTAGCAGTATCCTTAAACAGGTGGAGATGACTGAAGCAAGGATAACTCGAATTCATAATGCCTGTCATAATATACCAGTTGGATATATTATAACACACCGACATTTGGAACTGGAAGCTTCATGTCATAGCTGAGTAATAGAGAAATGGTTAGATGTTCACTCCTTCAAAAGACAGAAGATGTAATAAGCTGTGGAAACTATGATAAGAATTTTTAAATGTTGCGTGCTTTTCCATTTGTCTTTCAAGTAGTGATAGTCAAAGGAAGTAATGTAGTAATGATCAAGCACATAGAAATCTTGTTCTAATCAAACAGTGCTTACTGGCAGAGCCAGCACTATGAGGTCACAAACATCCCATTAATTTTCCTCTTTCTGGACACATAGGAAGACTGTGTTTCTGACTCTCCTTGACTCAGTTCTGGCTAATAGGATGCAGACAAAAGTGATGCAGCCCTTCTAGACCTGGCCATAAACCTTCTTCACATACTCTTGGGGAAAATTTGAGAATTGTGTCTCAACATGGAAGAAAACTCAGTCCTCGAGTTGCCACTTGGAGGATAATCACCAAGGAGAACAATTCTACCTATATTACTGCTGCAGTAAGTGCAAAATAAGTCATTCCAGTGCTAAGCCAATATGGCGTGTGTGTGCTTAGTTGTTCAGTCATGTGTGACTCTTTGCGACCCCATGAACTGTAGCCTGCCAGGCTCCTCTGTCCACAGGGATCCTCTAGGCAAGAGTACTGGAGTGGGTTGATGTGCTTTCCTCCAGGGCATCTTCCCAACCTGGGGATCCAACCCAGGTCTCCTGCGTTGCAGACAGATTCTTTATCATCTGAGACCCCAGGGGTGGGGCGTGTTTGTTACTAAAGCATAACTAACCCTATTTGGACAAATATATAACTTTTATAAGAATTCAAGATTAATTTATGGAAGGTGAATTTCTTATCATTCTTTATGAACTTTTAATAAAAATAAATCAAAAGCTCATAGCATATTTTGTTTCTCAAAACAGAAAATAAAAACCCATAGAAATAATACATAAAATTGCAAAAAGAAAAAAAGAGACATTTCATGAAAATAAAAATGAACATCTCTGAATCATTTGGAAAAATAAAATTTACTTTAAGAAGTAGGAAAAGAGAGATACTATTTCTTACCATAAGTAAGAATTAGTTAAAAATACAAAGCTTTACAACATATTTTGTTAAAGAGGCTAGGGGGAAACAGCACTCTTATACAGTGCTAATGAGAATAAAAATGATACATGATACAACTGCCATAATGGGAAATTTAGAAGTATCTGGAAAAATTACATATCTATTTACCTCTTGAATTAGTAGAGTTATTTCTAGTCAAAAACATGGTACCAAAAATAGCTAGCTTATTTCTATAAGGCTAGTCAAAGCAGAGCAACTAGGGACTAGTTGAGGGCTAACTAGGGACTAGATGGAGACTGCAATAGGGAACTAGCTAGAGAAGTGTTACTATATCCATCCAAAGGTGCAGGGGTGGGGGGAGGAGGCAGAAAAATGGTTTTCAGTTTGCTATTGTTTAGCTAAAAATGAAAGAAATACATTTGCATATATTAAAAGTAAAAATAGACAATGAAAATCTAAAAAGTCAAATCTTTGTACTGACTTTGTGAAAAACTAAGCTGTGATGTCTTCATTATTTTTATTGTCTTTTAAGAGGAGAGTAGGGCTTCCCAGGGGGTGCTAATGGTAAAGAACCTGTCTGCCAATGCAGGAGACATAAAAACTTGGGTTTGATCCCTGGGTCTGGAAGATCCCCTGGAGAAGGGCATGTGCAACTCACTCCAGTACTCTTGCCCTCCAGGCAAGACTCTCCAAATCCCATGGACAGAAGAGCCTGGTGGGCTGTGGTCCATAGTGTCGCAGAGAGTCAGACACAACTGAAGCAGTTTAGCCCACAGCACAAGAGGGGAGTAGTTGATAATCTTTAAGACAGTCTTTACATGGTTGATAATCTTTAAACATCTATGTTCAGGATGTTTGAGATTTTAGTACTGTGTTTAAGAAAACCCTTAAACTGAGAATGTACAATCTATCAGTCCTTTAAGTTTTAATTTATGGATTTTGGGTCAATCTATAAGAATGAACACTGTGCTTTAGTTTATTGATAGCCTAGCAAATTTTAGATAGATGTGTGATTTACCTAAATGTGAAGCCTAGAAAAATGCATCATAGAAAAAAAAACTCATAATAAATCACTCTACAACATCTAATTATTCATTAGTTTACATTTTATATTTAAATATTAAAATAACAGATTTTAGCTAAAAACAAAACATTAATTGCTTTAAAAAAAGAAAACTCTCAAAAATGTTACTGAGGGGCTTCCCTGGTCATTCAGTGGTTAAAAACCTGCCTGCCAATGCAGGGGACACTTGTTTGATCCCTGGTCCAGGAAGATCCCATGTGCCATGGAGCAACTAAGCCAATGCACTACAACTGCCTGAGCCCTTGCACCTTAGAGCTCAGGTTCTGCAGCAAGAGCAGCCGCAGCAATGAGAAGCACGTGCACTGCATCTAGAGAGTAGCCAGCGCCCACTTGCCACAGCTAGAGAAAGCCTTCGGGCACCAATGAAGACTCAGTGCAACCAAAACTAAGAGAAATAAGTAAAACCTTTAAAATGTTACCCATAAGCAATGGAATGAAATAGGTTGAGGGGGAAGATAGAGGCAAGATTTTTAAAACTATAGCTTTTTTCATTTAGGTACTATAGAAATCTTTTACATAATTTTATAATTTCGAATCAGTTCTAATCAGGTGGATGAAACTGGAGCTAATTATACAGAGTGAAATAAGCCAGAAAGAAAAACGCCAATACAGTATACTAATGCATATATATGGAATTTAGAAAGATGATAATCCTGTTTGCGAGACAGCAAAAGAGACAGAGATGTATCAAACAGTCTTTTGGACTCTGTGGGAGAGGGAGAGGGTGGGATGATTTGGGAGAATGGCATTGAAACATGTATAATATCATATAAGAAATGAATCACCAGTCTAGGTTCGATGCAGGATACAGGATGCTTGGGGCTGGTGCACTGGGATGACCCAGAGAGATGGTATGGGGAGGGAGGTGGGAGGGGGCGTTCAAGATTGGGAACTCATGTACACCCATGGCGGATTCATGTTGATGTATGGCAAAACCAATACAGTATTGTAAAGTAAAATAAAAAGAAAAAAGAAAAATAAAAGAACAATCCTTAAGAATAAATTTTTAAAAATGAACCTAAAGATATATATTCATTCAGTCATATAACCATATGATAAGATAATATTCGAAGTGATTTTAAAATATGATAATTTGGCTATGCACTTAATGGGATATATATAAAGAATAAAAGAGCTCAAAAAAGCAAGTTGCTTTAATTATGGACTCTAAATACTTATTTTCATACTAAAATAAATAACGCTCCTTGAGAAAATGGATGAAATTCTTGATTTTAAATTTTTTCATCTTCTTATTAAAATGTCATCAAGCACATTTCTCAGCTTCTTTATGCTAAGATAATGGGGGCTAGAATAGTATTTATCTCATAGGGCATGTCTCAGGATTAAATTAGTTATATTTGTGGAAATGGTGCCTGTCACTTGTCAGGGACTAGATGAATGTATAATCTTCCTTTTACTCTCCTTCAATTCCCTTAAAAAATAATCTCCCAGAAATGTACAGGCTACCTTGAGTTTCATAACCTGATTCTTCAGCCAGAGCAAGGTGATGGAACATCCCACACTTCAAAGCTGCTGAGTACAACTTTCTAAGTAGACCCATGAACACTGAACAACTATTTCATGCTTAATCTTCCTTGTTTTACTTGATAGTCAAAATAACCATACAAGATTGTTTTTATTCTGTCTATTTTAAAAGGAAGGAAATCAAAGCTCAGAAAAAGGCTGAAAACTTGTCCTTGTTCAGGCCTAGTAAGTGACAGAGCCAGTATCCCAAATCAGCCTGGCTTCCCAGTGGACTTTTCCCACGCCACTACTGCCTTTTCAAGGAGACCTCTCAGGTCTCAGTGAAGCGAGTCTGAAGCTCCAGGGCTGCAGACTGATTCCCATGACTTACCTCATCCTCTGTTAAATGCAGCTGTCTTTGCAATAACTTGTCTTTGCTTTCATGGACCCAGAAAAAAAGAGACTTGTATTTGGAAAAATTTACATTTTCATTTTGTATCATAGTTTGTGTTCTGTAAATCATTCTCAAAATCAGTAAGACATCTTTTTTTCCAAGAAAGCTTTCAGCTTCTCATAGGATTTGAAAAAGAAATAGCACTTTTATGATGTTGGTGGCAGAAATAGCACAGAACACCTCCACTAAAAATTACACCTATTCAACAGCTATGGAAGAAGGGTCCTCCAGAAGGAAAACATCCCTGCATCATGTTCTTTAACTCCCTAGCACTTTATTTCAATGTCTTCCTTGGCCACTACTCAAATGCAGTTTTAGATGTGAAATAGCCTGAAATATTTTATTTTAGACTCTGGTATTTTTCCAGCTGGGAGTAGGAAAAAAAATGGGAATCATGAAGTTAGTTATAAAATCAAATCTAATTTTAGAATAATTAGTAAAGAGAGTTGGTAAGATAATTCAGAGCATTTTAAGATACAATCAAATTTTGCCATCTTCTGCTCCTAATTTTAAATTCAGGAAAATTAGATCTGATAAGTTGATTCACATTTCCTTAATTATGTAAACATAATTCTCTCATTCAAGAACTGTGCCTCTGATAAAACATAAAATGTATGGATGAAGAAAGAGGAAAATGAATTAAATGCAGTAAAAAAGGAAATGCTATAAGTAAATGGTTACTGCATGGTACATATTCTAGGAATTATTTCTGTTTGCTTGGAAATGATTATCTCATGCATGAATCATTTATGATTTTAGAAACATTTAGCATAAACAAAAAGAAATTAGTGAAGTTTGCATGAGTGATCAGTTCAGTTACTCAGTCGTGCCTGACTCTTTGTGACCCCATGAATCGCAGCACGCCAGGCCTCCCTGTCCATCACCATCTCTCGGAGTTCACTCAAACTCACGTCCATCAAGTTGGTCATGCCATCCAGCCATCTCATCCTCTGGCATCCCCTTCTCCTCCTTCCCCCAATCCCTCCCAGCATCAGAGTCTTTTCCAATGAGTCAACTCTTCGCATGAGGTGGCCAAAGTACTGGAGTTTCAGCTTTAGCATAATTCCTTCCAAAGAACACCCAGGGCTGATCTCCTTCAGAATGGACTGGTTGGATCTCCTTGCAATCCAAGGTACTCTCAAGAGTCTTCTCCAACACCACAGTTCAAAAGCATCAATTCTTCGGCACTCGGCTTTCTTCACAGTCTAACTCTCACATCCATACATGACCACTGGAAAAACCGTAGCCTTGACTAGATGGACCTTAGTCCGTAAAGTAATGTCTCTGCTTTTCAATATGCTGTCTAGGTTGGTCATAACTTGTCTTCCAAGGAGTAAGCGTCTTTTAATTTTATGGCTGCAGTCACCATCTGCAGTGATTTTGGAGCCCAAAAAAATAAAGTCTGACACTGTTTCCCCTGTTTCCCCATCTATTTCCATGAAGTGATGGGACCAGATGCCATGATTTTCGTTTTCTGAATGTTGAGCTTTAAGCCAACTTTTTCACTCTCCTCTTTCACTTTCATCAAGAGGCTTTTTAATTCCTCTTCACTTTCTGCCATAAGGGTGGTGTCATCTGCATATCTGGGGTTATTGATATTCCTCCTGGCAATCTTGATTCCCGCTTGCATGAGTTATACATACTTGCAAAGGGAAATTAACAAAGTTGTTTATGAAAGCAGATCAGCTAAATTTAAAACATCCTGAAATCTCCAGCACAAAATCAGTTATAGTTTTTCCTTCATAAGTACTTTATTGTTTTCTAATTTATACCATTCTAAAGTTTTAGGAGACAAATGAATAGATAAAATGTAGTGGGCATAAGAACTTCTAAATTTACCTTCTATCTATATATGCAAATTTAAACAATTTGCCAATTGAGGCTTTTATTTCCAATATCTTAATATTGATAATGGGTAAATATTGACAGATACAAAATGCTTAAAACAAAAGGATTACGTTTGAAACAACTTTCTTCAGGAGAAACAGATAACCTTTAAAATCTATCAGTGATGTAACAATCTCATTAAAAGCGCAATTTGATTAGCAGAAACAAAGGGGAGGAAGAAGGAAAATATAAACCATTTAAATCCCTTTATTCCATTTTAGGAAAGTTGTCCACGCTACAACCTCCACCCCCTGCCCTCCCACACTCAAAGGAATTGCTTAATATTATGTTGAAGAATGCTTTTTGAATAAAAAAAATCTTTGAAATAAGCAAAAGTTCATCCGTTTATTGTACAGTCTTGGAGATTTGAAGATTCCAGAACTTTAACATTTTCTTCTAGATCACTTTTTGATCTCTAGCTCAGTTTCCAATATGGTCATTTAGGAAAATCTTGATTTTACTTAAAGGTTAAATTATTTCCTGTGGAAATAAATTTCTTTCAGTAGGATGGTATTTTTAGTCTTTTCTTTCTCTAACCATCCAAGTAGACAAATGTTAGTCGCTCAGTCTTGTCTGACTCTTTGCGGCCCTATGGACTTCAGCTTGCCAGGCTCCTTTGTCCATGGAATTCTCCAGGTAAGAATACTGGAGTGGTTTGTTATGCACTTCTCCAGGGGATCTTCCTAATTCAGGGGTCAAATCGGGGTCACCTGAATTGCAGGCAGATTCTTCACCATTTGAGCCACTTGGGAAGCCCTCTGTAACCATAGTCCTTAATATCAGAAGATGCAAACATGGAATTTGGTAGAAGTCTGTAAAAGAATACATAGTTTTCTATTGATATTTCTTTACCGTGGATGACAAAACCTATTCACTAGAAAGGTATGGCTTGTATTTACAGTTTAATTGAGGTAAGAATACAATGGGATGTCATGGCATTAGGCTTTGAGGATCTGGAATTTGCATCTTAATACAACTGTTACCTCTAGTCACAGATTTTCCTTGAGAAACTGGATTTGTCTGTGCATACAGCCTTTGGCCCATCATTACACTTCTAGTGCTCCTGATTCTTTTTAGTGGTGGTCTATCCATCCAAATTTGTAGGAATTCAATCACTCTTACTACCCTCCAGGGTCCCAGAGCCAGCAATAAGGGGTCTCAGCCTGCTCCCTTTTGGGAATATGAGTCTAACCAAATAGAGCCTAAGCTTTACATTATATTACATTTGTTTCTGTCTTGTAGCCATGAACTCAGTGTATACAACAGGGTAACTAAATGTTTCATATGTTCTCCAGAGTGGTGGCTCAGATGATAAACAGTCTACCTACAAATGGAGAAGACTGGGGTTCGATCCCTGGATTGAGAAGATCCCCTGGAGAAGGGAATGGGAACCAGTATTCTTACCCAGAGAATTCCATGGACGGAGAAGACTGGCAGGCTACAGTCCACAGAGTCACAAAAAGTTGGACACGACTGAGTGACTTTCATTCACTTGCCATTAGAATAATTAATTCCACTATTTCTGGGTCAGTTTCGATCCCAAAGACATCATTAGACTTGATGAAACTTGACTGTAATATTTATACTCCTTCTGTTAGAATAGGAAAAAGGAGTCCCAATTAGCGGTGGCTAAAAGACAAAGAAAGGAAAAAAAACCCCACAAAAATAGAACAAAGGAAGGTCTGAGGACCGGAGTGAGAACCTCAGGTGAAACAAACAGTACTCTTGGCTAGCCCAGTTTACACAGGGCACTCTCAGGGGCAAGAGAAAAAATTAAAAGAGGAGCCAAAATTGAACTGCTCGCCCCTTTTGGGTCAGCCCGCCCTCACACCTCAAGGATGCATTTTCCTTTGCTTGCCAAATAAAGCTGAGCTGTAACAGAGCTGTAACACTGGTCCACCAGTTCAAATTTTTGCTGCAGTGAGACAGAACTGAGGAAATTACACACTCTCCTGACATATCTGTTGCCATTTCTCAGATTTAACCTGGGTGAAACAATCTCAGGTTGGCCCTTGTGAGGTGAAGACCAAGCACGGTAGAAGCCCAACTTGGCAATAGCTCATGCAGTGGAAGCTAAATAGAAAGAAAACCCAGTGAAATGGAAGTGACAAGAAGCCTAGCGTGCTGGAAACTGGGACAGCGAAAACCAACTTGGCAGAAAGCTCACATGGCTCAGTCTCAGATTCCAGAAGACCTCTGGTTAAGGTAGGAGGTCCTCGCTCCTATGGCTGGAAGGACAGATGGCTAACAAAATTTAAATTCCTTTAGATTCTCTCATTTCTTATTTCATTGAACCCCCTGTGAACAGATGAGTGGCAGTGGATGCAACTGAGGAACTCTGGCAGGGGCTACTCCCCAGGGCATCCCAAAAGTTCTACTATCTGCTGCGCCTTAGTAGCTGTTGCCCAAGTGGGTGAGGGTCAGGATCAGGCCAGTGAAAGCTGTGAGCACAGGTCAGGTATTCAGCAAATTTTCTGGCAGGTTATGAAGGGGAATTCTCAGCACGTTTTTCCCACTGCTTTTTCCTCCCATCCTTCAGCTCTTCTCTCCATCTATGCCACTGCTTACAAAGTATTAGGCAGGTCATCATCCTTCCATTTCTGAAAGCTGTGTTTGAAACTGTTTACCTAAGACTGGGACTCAAACTCCCGTGGCAGGGACTCTGTGCTATGCTTGCTCACTCAGTCATATCTGCCTGGGACTTGAGCCTGGCCAAAACCCACAGTGCCTGGTTTTAGGACCTAATGAAGCTCAGGTTCTTGATGTCTCATTGCAAAATGGTCAATGGAACACACAGTGATAGGTAAGAGGTAGGTTTTTTCAGATTCAGAGAGAAGCACAGTCCACAGAGTGTGTGCCATCGCAGAGGGTGAATGTAGCGGCCATGAATTGTGTGGTTAGTGTTTGTGAGCTGGGTGATTTCATATGTTAATGAGTGGGAGGGTCATTCCAACAATTGGGGAACCACTCATTCCTTAGTCTTTTGACAGTGCCTTGGAACTGTCCTGGCGCCTCTGGGTGTGTCATTTAGCTTGCAGATTGAGAATCAAGCTTTAGTTGAATTTGACTTGTCTGTCATCTTGGACCCATTAGATTTTAATTCATTTATGTTATGCCCTTGGGCTATGTCATTCTTTCAAAAGTTGTGCCCTGTTCCTGTTTCATGCTCTTTTCCTGAGGCCTAGCCAGGCCCACAATATTGCCTCTATAGTCTTCTGGTGGGACAACCATAAAATAGCTGTCCCTTGGGAAAGAAATATGGTATAATATCCAATCAATCCCTCTAGATAGTCAGGCTTTCATCTTCCGTGTTTCCTACAACATGTACAATAACAGCATCTCTCAGTGAACCCGCTAGGGCGGGTGATAGGCACACAATGCCTGCTAGAATTCCATCTGTTGGTGGCATCCCTTCTTGGGCAGTTCAGATCAGACACACGCCCAGATCAAATCTCTACTCCACTTTTACGGAACATCTGGTCTGTTGTCTCTTATCAATTTGTCCTTAAGCCACTTATTAACTCCTACAACCAGGACCCTGTCTACTTGTAGACAACATCGCTCCACCCAGCTTAGTATTAAAATACTCTTAATGCCCCTAACAGGACCAGATAACTCACTCATTTGTCATTACTTCTGTTATTACCTAAAGTGGGTCTATGACAATGAAATGTTTACCATTGGAAACATCCTAAGCTGTTCTTATGGAGGAGTAGGGCAGGAAGTCAGAGACTTACATTCCCTCAGAGCAAAAGAGGATAAGGCTTACGCTTGTTTCCCCAGGCTCCCAGTCTCAGGGCACAGGCCTGAATTGCTTTACATCATGGTATCTATTGCCATCTATGGTGGCAATGAGTTAAGATTACAGTCCCTTAATCCTCCCTAGCGCTAGTCATGCTGGAGACCTTGGGGATGCCCAACTCCAGCCTGGGATCCCAGGAGGCTGACCTACCTTGACCTGGCTAGGGACCTCGTCCCTGGGAGGTTGTCATGCCTCAACCTGCTCAGGGATCCGGTCCATGGAAGATTGTCATGCCTCAACCTGCTTGGGGATCTGTCAGTACAGGGGTCCCAGGTAGTCGACATGCCTTGACCTGCACAGGGACCCAATTCTCAGGAGGCTGACATACCTCAACCTGCCTGGGGATTCAATCTCCAGGAGGTTGTCATGCCTCAACCTGCCTGGGGATCTGCATCCTGACCTGGGGAAGCCTGGCTCTCAGGTTGCAACAGTACTGAGTAAGATAAGCTTCAGAAAGAGTCACCTGTAAGGAAGTCCTCCCATGGAAATAGAAGGAAGCTTATTAGTTGTGGGACTGTGCCCAGTTTATAATAGGACTCTAACAACAACCCCATTGCCTTTCTGGAAATGCTAAAAGAAGCCCTCCCAAAGTTTACCATTCTGGATTTAGACTCTTATAGGGACAGGTGATTTTAAAGGACAAATTCCTGTCTCAATGTGCATCAGACATCAGGATAACGTTACAATAACTACAGCAGCAGGGCCTTTCTGTCTCTTTAGATGAGATGCTCCAGACAGCCACAAATACCTTCTATAACAGAGAACAGGAGAGGGAGGCCAAGGCCCAGGAAAGGGAGAGAAGGAAAGAGACAAGGCATGCCCAGATGCTGGCCGCCTTCTAGGAAAGCCCTATGGTAAACCCCGAGTCCTTAAAGGACAAGGCATGAGGCAAATGCCTAATCTGTAGACAATTGGAACACTGGGCCAAAGAGTGTCCAAACTGTGACAAGTCTCCTAAAACGGCTTGCTAAAATGCCATCAATTGGGACACTGGGCGGCACTCTCCCCTCAGCACCCAAGAGCCTCAAGGTCAAGCACCAAGCCTTCCCTAAAGATGGTTCAACAGCACTGAAGCGGCCCGCTCCAGCCAGCCCACCTGTCACAGATAACCATCATGGGGCTGGAGTCAAGGGTGCAACTGGATGTGGAAGGTAGGTCTAAGAATTTCTTGGTTGACACAGGAGCTCCCTACTCTGTCCTGACCTCCTACTGCAGAGCCTTCTCCTCCCAAACTTGTACCGTTTTGGGTGATACAGGAAAACAATTTCAAAAAGATTCACCTGAGCACTTATTTGTTGCTGTGATGTGCAAATACGTTCCCACCAGTTTCTGGTGGACTCCAAGTGTCCTACTCCCTTATTGGGAAGAGATATTTTCCTGTCTTTGAAATCTTGCAGCTATTGGAGTCCTGATAGGAGATGCTTTAAAACTCTCTCTTGGAGGCAAACTAACTATTTTTACCAGCCACCAAGTAAAACAACTCCTGAATGGGAGAGACCATTTATGGATGTCTGATCAAAGGATCCCCAGATATCAAGTAGTGCTGATGGAAAATCCATCTGTCTATATCCCCTTGTGAGTTTCTTAACCCAGCCACACTCCTGCCTACCCTCTGAGGGCTCTCTCCCCTTTCACTGTTGCCTGGAAACCTTGGACCACTGGACAAAACCCTGAGAGTGTTTGTCAGAAGATCCTCTGATCAATTCTGAGGAAATCCGGTACACTGGTAGAAGCAGCTTTGTTTTGGATGGAAAGAGAAGAGCCAGATATGCAGCAGTCTCTAATTTTGAGACCGTAGAGGCTAAACATTTGCCACCAGGTACTTCAGCCCGATTGGCTGAGCTCATAGCCCTGACTCAAGCTTTAGAGCTGGGAAAAGGAAAAAGATTAGCCATTTACACTGACTCCAAGTATGTCTTTTTGGTGCTGCACACGATGTTATTGGAAAGAAAAAGGCTACTTGACCACCTCAAGGTCCCCAGTCAAATATGGTGATCAAATCCTTAGGTCTCTCAGAGGCAGTCCATCTGCCTGTTAAGGTTTCAGTCTCCCATTGTAAAGGACACCAAAAAGGGAGCACGGAAGTGGCACGAGGGAACCAAGCAGCTGATCAGGCAGCTAGGAGAGCAGCATCACAGAACAATTACCTATTAGGGGTTGCCACCTTAGTTCCACAGACTAATTTGCCAGAAACTCCTTCATATACTGAAGGTAAGACTCTTAAAGCTAAGAGTGAGGGCTTTCAAGAAGATCATACAGGATGCTTCCAAAAGGAAGGACTCCTTTTTCTGCTTCGGAACCTCCAATGGAAGTTGGTTAACTCCTTACATGCCACCACTCATTTAGGGTAAAAGGCCCTCCAAAGATAACTAGAAAGGTCCTTCAGAGGAACAGGCCTCCAAACAACTATAAGGCAAGTGGTCTTCTTTTGTTCTACTTGCCAATTAAACAACCCCCAAGGAGCTCGAAGACCCCAGCTGGCCCCACCAATCCAACAGTGTGAGACCTGCCCAGGAGAGCACTGGGAGATGGACTTCACCCAGATGCATTTCTCAAGGGTATAAATACCTATTAGTCATGATAGATGTGTTCACAGGATGGACTGAAATCTTTCCCAGCCAGACTGAGAAGGCTGAGGGGGTGGTAAAATAACTGCTTCATGAAATCATTCCAAGATTTGGTCTGCCCAAGTCATTACAAAGTGACAATGGGACATCATCTAGTACCTTAGGAGTAGGTCACCCAAGGGGTCTCTAAAACATCGGGCATTGCTTATCTCCATTGTGCCTGGAGGCCTCAGTCTTCAGGAAAAGTAGGAAGAGCCAACCAATTCTTAAAATTAACGATAAAAAAGATAACCCAGGAGACCTCCCTGGGATGGAAGGAGACTCTACCAACAGCTCTCCTCTGCACCCATATTGTCCCTAAGGAACAGGTTGGTCTTGGTCCTTATGGGATGCTATATGGGAGACCTTTTGTTTATGTCAATGCCCTCTTCCTAGATCCAGAGGCTCAGACACTTTGGTCTTATACCATGACCATTGGGCAATTTCAACAGGATATACACTTGTGGGGTGTCAACCAGGACACAAAGATTCTAAACAGCCATCACTATATGAGCTCCAGGGACTCAAATCCTAATTAAAGTCTGGAAAGATGGGTCCCCAGAGGCTCAACTCCAGCCCACATGGAAGGGCCCCTACCCTGTAATACTTTCTGCCCCCACAGCAGTCAAAGTACCAGGGCATGGCTCCTGGATTCACTACTTAATAGTCAAGCCATGGAAGAAAACAGAAAAGGACACTCAATACACTTGTGAGCCTCTGGGAGATCTCAGATACCTATTCAGGACTACAAATGAGTGCTATTCTAGTGAACACCCCCAAAATCAAATTTCTGGTGATAAGATTTCTCAAGATAGCTCTAAAGAGCCAACACAGCTTGGCAGGCATTGTACCACAAAATAGACAGAATATAGATCTCCTGATCGCTGAACAAGGAGGGACTTCAGCCATCCTAAATGAGATGTATTGTTTCTGGATATATATCTCTAGCTAAATTAAAGAAAGTCTCACAGCTCCCAAGAAAGACATTCAGATCCTATGGAATCTCAAAGAACAAGCTGGAGAGTTCTTGAGCTGGCTACAACCTCTCTTTGGGGGATCCTTCTCCTGGCAAGGGGTAATTTGAAGTTGGCTAATGCCCCTGTTAATCCCTGTTATTACCATATTGATGCTTCTTATGATTGCTCCATGTATTATCAATTGTCTAACACATTTTGTCTCTGCCCAGGTCATCAAGCTACAACATGTAGTGCCAGTTCAACAAGGATATATAAAACTATACCCAACCACAGAAAATACCATTCACCCTTAGATGGACATCACTATAAGGACTCTGAGGCTTCAGGGGGAGGCCCAATGTCCCTTGCCATCCCAGCTCAGCTGCAAGTAGCCAGAGAGACCTCAGTGCCCCTATTCCCAAAGAATTGGGCCTCCCATCTCTTGAGGGGGGGATGTTGCTACTGCTGCTGCTAAGTCACCTCAGTCATGTCCAACTCTGTGTGACCCCATAGATGGCAGCCCATCAGGCTCCCCCATCCCTGGGATTCTCCAGGCAAGAATACTGGAGTGGCTTGCCATTTCCTTCTCCAATGCATGAAAGTGAAAAGTGAAAAGTGAAAACTTAAAGGGAAGTGGCTCAGTCATGTCCGACTCCTAGTGACCCCATGGACTGCAGCCTACCAGGCTCTTCCATCCATGTGATTTTCCAGGCAAGAGTACTGGAGTGGGGTGCCATTGCCTTCTCTGGGCGGGGGGTGGGATGTTAGATAGCTAGAATAGGAAAAAAGAGTCCAAAATAGTGGTGGCTAAAAGACAAAGAAAGGGAAAAGCCCACAAAAATAGAACAAAGGTAGGTCCAAGGGCCGGAGTGAGAACCTCAGGTGAAACAAACAGCTCTCTTGACTAGCCCAGTTTATGTAGGGCAGGCTCAGGGGGAGAAGAAAAAATATATAAAAACAGAAGCCAAAATTGAGCCACTCACCTCTTTTGGGTTGGCCTGCCCTCACGCTTTCAGGATGTGTTTTCCTTTACTTGCCAAATAAAACTGACCTGTAACTGAGCTGTAACAATGGTCTGCCATTTCAAATTTTTGCTGTGGCGAGACAGAACTGAGGAAATTACACACTCCCCCAATACTTCTAAATTAAAAATTAAGACTGTAAAACTAGTATGACAGTTTGGGCTGAGCCAAAATGACCCAGGGTCACAATGACAGGGTCAGGTCATTCCAGTGACCCAAGAGCAGTGGCTAAAGCTGAGTAGAAGAGCCACACTTGGGGCTTACTCAAAGGGTGCTAGAAAATCTGCGGGGAGAGTAGAGACTCCCTCTACATTCAGGATCTGCTTCTGTTTATGTCTTTTAAGGCGTTTTCTATCTCCATTCTCTCAAATATATCCATCTCGTGTCATTCTGTGTCTTATATCCTGTTCTCTAAACTCGTCAAATCTACTTATCATTTTTTGCTTCTCCAAGTTTTCATTCCTGTTTCATCCTTGCATCTGCTTCCTAATCTAGTACTTTCTTCTTCACTATACAACTATCTCTCATATTCACCCTGTCTCCTCCTTTTGTGCAGAATGTCTTAGGTAAGGCCCCTGAGAGGTCACTTTGAGATGGGGTTTTTCATGCAGGAGGTTCCCTAGAGAGGCCTGTCTGGAACAATATAAATGAAAGAAAAGAACATGGTTGAGTCAGGAAAAGTTGGACTTTTATGCAGTTGAAAAAGAAATTCCAGAAAATTTTACCAGGGACTCTGGAGCTGTCATAACCTTCAGTGTTTGAGGTAAGAGGGTGACTCTTTGTCTTCTAGATCATCCCCTGCGTTGACAAGTTATTGGATGAGAATGAGTGGCAGGACAGTCATAACCTGATAACCTTGAGACTTGCAGCCTGCTTCTGCCAAGGGCAATTCAGAGGAAAGATTCAGCTTTGTATAATCTATTCTTGGGATGCAAATTACAAAGTCTAGCAGGCATTTGAGGTGAAGTTCCCCCTCCTGAAGGTTGACTATCTGCTTATATCTTTCAGAATTTTCCCTTTGGGAGAGTTGTCCCTTTTTTCCCAGATATTTATTCACTTGGTCATTTATTTACATTAGTATGGACACATGGATATTTATTTTGTACTTTGAGATGTAATATAGTACCACATTTCTTTTTTTTTCTTAATTTCTTCTAGCTTTGGCCACTGGAAGTTCTTTCTAGCTATTTTCTGCTTCCCCTTTTCTTAAATTCATCATTTTGTTTTTACAGCCCATCCTTACTTTCAGGCGCTACAAGATAATCCAGGTTCATCTTATATGTTCCCTTCTCAGACTCAGAATCAACCATTTCCCTAAGGGGCCCTGTTTTCTTTCATTGGTATTTCAAAATCAATATCTGAGTACTGAGTGTGCTTATTGTTACTGTAGCATCACAATTCAAGGCTTTATAAGCAGGCAGAACAAGAAAATACATATATGTAAACTAACCCATATGTATACCCACATCTATAATTATTTTTGTGTTTATCTATCTAAATATGAACAGATTAAATACACAGATGTATTCATATTAATGCATCCTCCCCAGTTCAGTTGCATGAGCTTTAGTCTAAACTTTCTTTCCTCCTGGCTCATCTATTATTGGGTTGGCCAAAAAGTTCTTTTGGGTTTTTCCCTAGGGCAGCACACAGAAACCCGAATGAACTTTCTGTCCAACCAATACTTGTCTCTCCAACAATGAGAGACCTAGCTCCCACCATCCACCATCTACCATCCCATCCACCATTAAAACACTTGTTCAATCCAGTATATATGAAAAGCAGGTTCAGAATTGTTAACAAAAACACCAGTCAGAAACAAACTTGCCAGTTAGAGTATAGTGTTCATATCCATTTCCTTTTGCTTTTATCTGGTCAAAGCACATTCATCCAAAGTTATTTGTAAGCTCCTTTCCCCCACCCCCTCTGTGAGGGAATGTGAATATACATTTATAACACAGATTCATTTGCCACAGACTGAATTTCATCCTGAATCCTGAACATTTCTATTGATCTTTCAATTACATAGATTACAGTTTATTCTTTATAGTTCTAGGATATTTGACAAGTGCATATAGGCATGCCCCACCACATCAGTACCAAACAGAACAGCTCCATCTCAAGCTCCCCAGAAGCCAGTGACCCAGGGAGGCATCAAGCCATAGACTATATGGTGGTTGCATACAGTAAACTCTTTTTACTTTCTTGGGCTCCAAAATCATTGTTGACAGTGACTGCAGCCATAAAATTAAACGATGCTTGCTCCTTGGAAGAAAAGCTATGACAAACCTGGACAGAATATTAAAAATCAGAGACATCAATTAACCAACAAAGGTCTTTATAGTCAAAGCTACATGGTTTTTCCAGCATTCATGCATAGATGTGACAGTTGGACTGAAGCAGAGGCTGAGGGCCAAAGAATTGATGCTTTCAAGCTGTGGTGTTGGAGAAGACTCTTGACAGTCTCTTGAAGAGCAGGGAGATCAAACCAGTCAATCGTGAAGGAAATCAACCTTGGATATTCATTGGGATGACTAATGCTGAAGCTCCAATACTTTTTGGCCACCTGATGTGAAGAGCAGACTCATTGGAAAAGACCCTGATGCTGGGCAAGATTGAGGGCAAGAAGAGAAAGGGGCAACAGAAGATAAGATGGTTGGATGGCATCACTGACTCAATGGACATGAGTTTGAGCAAACTCTGGGAGATTGCAAAGGACAGGGAAACCTGTTGTGCTGCAGTCATTGGGGTAGCAGAGTCGGACACGACTTTGTGACTGAACAACAACAGCTGAGAAGTAGACATCAAGACATGATTAAATGTACAATGATATGAGAGGAAACACTTACTTAATGGAAACAGGAAGGGAGCTGGAAAAGGCTGGACAGATAGGACACCAATATGCAAACTGACCCCAAGTGAAGGAGAGGGCAAGGGAGGTTGGGTGGAGACTAGATTTACATGCAGTGCCAGGAAAATTTGGCAAAGCCGTCAGGAGTCCCTGAGCCCAAGTAGACTTTCAAAGCTTTCTCAAATCTCTCAGAAATAGGTCTGCTTCAGTACCCCACAGTTCTCTACCACTGGCAGGAAAGGCAGGGGAGGTGGGGGAGCAAAAGCTCTGCTGTCTCTTTTCTGAGTTTCTGCCTCACCCTTCTCTCCTTCCAGAGCTTTCTCTGTTCGTGGAGGACATATGTAATTGACAACATAGAATCTCATGAACGAAAAAATGCCCCAGAGAAAAGCACATTAGTATATTTATAAACATATTTACATATGTTTGTATTAACTTCACCTATTCATTTAAAGTTCAACTTAAAATAATAAAATAAATTTTGCAACCCCATGAACTATAGCTTGCCAGGCTCCTCTGTCCATGGAATTCCCCAGGCAAGATTATTGGAGTGGATTATCATGCACTTCTCCAGGGGATCTTCCTGACTGAGGGATCTAAGCCCTGTCTTCTGCACTAGCAGGCATATTCTTTACCACTGAGCCAACAGGGAACCCCTAAATAACAATTTCATTTTAAGTTCAATTTAAAATGATAAAATAAATAGATTTAAAATGAAACAAGCAGCAGGAGAATTTTATTAATAATGATGTAAACATTTGATTTGATAGGAATATATTAGATTTCTTTGAAATCTTGAATTAATCTTTCATTGAAGAAATAATATGCCAGTTTTCAGTGCATTTCTGTCTGTTGGTTCAAAATATTATCTATTTACCTCTATAAATTAATGTATGTGAGACTATAAATAATTAACCTATATTTGGCTTACGAGGAACTTCATTATAGCATCATTTGGATACTTACAAAAAGTAAAAATAAAGAAGAACCTTTTTTTCTACAAAAGCTCTGTGTGGGAACAAGCACATTACTGTGTCCTCAAATTCCTTGATTCCAGAATTATGAGACCATAATTGTGACCATCTAAGAAAGCGGAAAGTGGAAAATCATTCATATTTTTTCCTCCATGCAAAAGAAATTGAAAGCAAAAGTTGGGAAACGTGAGAAAAAGAAACAATTAAATCATGACGATTACAGCTGTCTAGTTGATCTTTTTTTTCCTCAGAGGAAGAGGTAGAGTTATTGGGATATAGAATGTTAAAGTAGAGATTATGCTGCAGATAAAAATGTTCAACAATGAGTGGTAGGAAAATAAGGGTGAAAAAAGGAGAGAAAACAGGTACTGTTTTTTTTTCTGAATATTATTTTTAATGTAAATTGGCTTCATTGGGAAACTAAGAATTTTCTAGTGATTAATAAAGAACACCTTACTGTGAGATTTAATATCTGTAGGGAAAATAAATTTGAAAACTGTAAGGACATATATATGTAACTCTTAAGTTTTCTGATTTTGTTGCCGACATGCTGAGGGTTGTATGCATTTTACACAAAGTACCCAAAAATAAACGGCTCAATTAGTAGCTTCCTTTCTATTTCCAATTTCTGTCACACAATAGCATCTCTTTGGGCCTTGCACTCACATTCTTTGACTCCCACATTTCTGAAATGAATGAGCTACACCAGTTCAAGCCTCATTGACTGTACATCTTCTACCTTTAAAAAAATAAAATAGGGGCATAATTCTGAAGTCCTCACCATAGATCCAATACTTAGTTATTTCTGGCAGTCACAAACATAAGTTTTAACTGCTATGCCAGAAGCAATAGTTTCCAGTAATATGAATGAACCTAGCTAAATTTTGCTGCTCCTCTTAGGCTTTTTGCTTTTGTTTCTGTCTCAGAAAGACTAGACAGGACTAAAGATCTGTGTGTTAATGAACCTGTATATTTGGATCATTCAAGTGGTAACAAAGTAGA
Organism: Capra hircus; assembly: GCF_001704415.2. Lineage (NCBI taxonomy): Eukaryota > Metazoa > Chordata > Mammalia > Artiodactyla > Bovidae > Capra > Capra hircus. The sequence goes on along the minus strand of NC_030816.1, from coordinate 1,470,684 downwards.
TGTTAGAATATAAAATAGACATCTGTTGCACAGAAACATAAGCAAAGTATATTATACTATAAAATAAAGCTAAGCTTTGTGAATAGAATCTCTAAACTTTTGGAGTTTATGCAAATTTTGAAAAAGAACATATAAGTTTTAAATATAACAAGGACAGATATAAATAAACATAAGGAGAACATATACTAATCAATTTCTATTTGTTTCTTTCCATGTCAAGTTATTTTATGTTTGCTGTCAACAACAACTCTTTTCTAACAAATATTTTAATAGCTAGAAATATCAGTATTAAATCAATGCAATTGAAATAAATCTAAAAATTAAAAAATATTCTCTAGCCAATCCAATAAGGATTTTTGCATTCAGGAACAATACAAGAAATTTTAAATGATGGGTAGATTTTGCATCCTCCACTGATCGTTTCTCTTGTCTAAGAAGTTTAATTTTTAGGATTGTAGAACTGTTCCACTACCACATGACAGATTTTTGTATGTAAATACCAAATACTCTTGGATTTCTGTTGTTTTAGTTAACAGCTGACCAAATGGAAGGGTAACAATGTAATCTGAATGACTTCACGGATGATGTGGGGTTGTGGCATCCGTATCCATCCATCTCCACATGTTTTGTATTGATTTCAGTACTACAGTTGTCTAGACATGCCTGGAGGGACTCACCTGGACCCCAGATCACACCTCACAGACATCTCCCCTTTCCAAACCAAGGTTACACTGCAGGACCCTTATGATTCTTCTTATTATTGCAAGATGCCCTTTAGCAATAAACATTTAGGAAGCTTTGAAGAAAAACAGAGTTTCTTACTTACAAGCCCTGGCATTTACAAGGCATGTCAAGGGGCACACAGTGAGGGCTCCAGGAGAAAGAGAGATTGAGATTGCCTAGGCCTGGGGTTCTGATTTTATTGGGGTTGTGTTTCCTGAGGCATTCTTTATTGGTGAATGTTAAATACAAGGGTAGGAATTTGAAGCTTTGAAGTTTGAAGAGAAAAAAGTGGCCCAAATGGTCAATTATCAAAATCAACCAAGATCTCTAAAACAAAGGAGCCTCAGTTGGGGAAGGCAGCTTAGTTCTTTATCTGGCAAAGTGTTTCTTCCAGATAGTCTCACTGAATGTATTTCTGAAATGGATTTCTCTTTGAGGGGTCTGCCTTGGCAATGAAAATTAAGTTAGGCCCTTGTGTTACAAAAAGAAAAGCTAATCATCAGGGCTTATTGGAAAGGCTGATGCTGAAGCTCCAATTCTTTGGCCACCTGATGCAAATAGCTGACTCATTGGGAAAGACACTGATGCTGGGAAAGGTTGAGGGCAAGAGGAGAGGGCCCACAGAGGATGAGATGGTTGGATGGCCTCACTGACCGGATGGACATGAGTGTGAGCATACCCCAAGAGGTAGTGAAGGACCAGGAAGCCTGGTATGCTACAGTTTATGGGGTCACAAGGAGTCGGACATGACTTAGCAACTGAACAACAACAACAAACATCAGGGCTTATACTACAGTTAGGGTTGTTGGTTTTATTGATAAACTTACTAGGCAATTTATCTTTCCTCCCTTACTGCTACACACCTGTCTTTTCCAATTCTGAACAGTCAAAGGGTATAATTCTTTCAGTAATAAAGGAGTCAGATTTTGTTCCAGGGAGTAAAAGTATCTGGTTTACTCTACTATAAGCTTTATGAAAATCAGTTCTCTGACTGCAATTTGTAAAATCTGACTTAGATCTTATACATTTTAGATGGCTTCTCTGGTGGCCCAGATAGTAAAGAAACTGCCTGCATGCAGGAGGCTGGAGTTTGATCCTGGAGGAGGGAATGGCTACACCTTTAGTATTCTTGCCTGGAGAATTCCAGGGACAGAGGATCCTGGTGGGCTATAGTCCATGGGATCCCAATGAGTTCAACATGACTGAGTGACTAACGTTTTCAAACATACACTATTCTGAATTTAAAAATCAAAATGATATTTGGCTCCATGTTTTTGTTTTTAAATAATTATCCTATTCAATGTAATTTTCTCCAATGTTTACTAGTTATCATTTACTCTACTTCAAGACAAGAAGGTTTATAGATAAATGTAAATCAAACAAATAACAGATAACACAGTATTATTTCATGTGAAATAAGTTAGTTATTTGGAACTTGTGACAGAAACTTGTAATTGCCAACCATATTATACTTTCTCCCTTTCATTAGCAACAGAATAATGATTTTTAGTAAGTCACATTGAAATGGAGCAGGACCTTGTGAGTCTTCTTGGGTACAAATCCTTTCTGTGTTCCCTATGTCTTAGAAAATAGGCTTTATTTAGTCTCTTTGAAATTCCCTGAATTCCAAAGGGCAGAGTCAAATAGTTGCTTATCAAAGAATATAAGGAATGCAGAAACTAAGTAGGAGCAGTCAAAAAACAATAGTTTAGCTCTGGGGAAAGAGTTCTTGTTCTACCTCAAGGAACATACTTGATAGTAACTTTGAATTCTTCTGTAGGACATAAGGCTGCCATTGAGGTGGAAGATGGTAACTTCAGGCTGAGCACAGAATCCCTGTTACCTCACCACCAAACAATCAGAAGAAGTCTGCACATAGTAGAAGACTCTGGCCCTCTCTCCAAATGGTTTTTAAAACTTTCATGGTCAAGCAGAATCTTCAGAGTTGGCTTTAGACATGAGCCCACCTTCTCCCCAGCTTACTGGCCTCTTAAATAAAGCAACCTTTCCTTTCCAATGAGATTTGTCTCTTGAGTACTGGTGTACTGGCTTTCAAATATCTCATAGACAAACATGAGTTTGGTAAACAATATTTCTTCTTGAAATGAAAAAATAAATTTCTCAGCATCCCATGCAAGTAGGTGTATCTTATGACCAGGGTCTAGACAAGGAGATGTCTAAACAGGAAAAATAAAGAGCTCACTGAAGTTACACCTCTGATGTGTAAGTTGCTCAGTCTTGTCTGACTTTTTGCGACCCCATGGATTGTAGCCTGTCAGGCTCCTCTGTCCATGAGATTCTCCAGGCAAGAATACTGGAGTTGGTAGCCATTCCCCTTTCCAGGGAGTCTTCCCAACCCGGGAATCAAACCTGGTCTTCCACATTGCAGGTAAACTCTTTATTATCTGAGCCACCAGGGAAGGCCTACAGCTATGATAGCCGATACATAGTTCAATGGAGTTGGAAGATGACAATGTAATACATTATTTTTTAAGAAAGAAAAAAGATGAAAACAGTGGAAAAGGAGAGAAAAGATGAAGACGTAGAGGGTCAATCCAGGAGATTCCACATCCATTTAGGAGACATTCTAAGTATGAGACAAAATGGCAAAGAAGAAATTACCAAGAAATTGTACAAGGACACTGCCCAGAAACAAAGGACATGATTCTTAAGTTGTAAATGACTCATTGCATCTTCAGTCCAACAAATGAAACAAAACCAAAAATGAATAGCAGCACTTCAGGTTAGATCAGTGCTTCTCAAATATTTACATGTATGCAAATCACTGAGTGTCTTGTTAAAAGGCAAATTTTGACTCATTAGATCTGAGGTTGATGCTAACAAGCTTTCAGATGATGATGCTGCTGGTTCCTTGACTAAAATGCTAGCATGTGGAAGTAATGCCCTCAAAAGTCTGATAATGTCTTGAAACCCAGAATCCTATGTTCTGTCAAATTATGAATCAAGTATAAAGGTAGAATAATGACATTTCTAAATACAAGGATTTCAAGTGCTATCTTCTATGTCCAAAGATTGAAAAAGGAAACAGGAAGAAGACGTGGAACCTAGGAAAAAGGGGTGTAATGCTTCAAACTGCTGAATTTGAGCTCAAGACATAAAGAGAAATCTAAGAAAATAATAAAGGAATTATTCAACGAAAATCAATAGAAGATGTATGAGAGATGATTTATAATTATGGTATACCATTTGACTCAGGAGTGATCTCTTCTATTTTTATATTATGAACAAATACTATTCTGAAAAAAATAAAAATAAAGAAAAATTATATGTAAGTATGTATGCATGCATATGATTTGCTACACAAAAATAAGACAATAGATAGATAGAGATTTTACATGTATAACTGTTTTCCTGTAATCAGAAACAACCAGAGAAGAAAATGCTGCAAGAGCTAAAAGTCATCATTTCTGGAGACCAAATGGATGGATAGTGAAACTGTGCCCCATAGGGCTGACAGAAGCTGATAACTAATAGAAATTCTTAAGCCAGCCTGACAGAATAATAGATGAGCAAATAGCTTGTTTAAAATGCCTTTGTTTATAAAATTCCCTTCATTGATTAAGTTTGCTTTAGTTTCCCCCCCCCCCCCCCACTCTCTTTCACTGCTTATTCCCAGCTTTGGGCAAACTCGCTGTTCTATAGGAACTTGGGGTTACCTCCTGCCCAGTTAAGGTTGATTTGGACACCAACTCTAAAACTAGACCTGTGTCTGATGAATGGCCTGTTGACCTCAGATGACCAGAAAATGCCACTCATCAATCATGCTGAGGACATCTATTTTGAATAAGCAGAAGCATGTAACCCAGATGTACCTATGCAGAATACTTTTTCCCTGACTCCAATCACCTTTACTTATGTCTAAGACTACTTTCTTTTTTTCTGTTAATATCCTGAGCTCTTCCACTTTGAGAAGGCAGATCTGAGACTTGTTCTACCATTTTATCCCTTAACGGCCTTGGGAATAAACCTTTTCTTGACTATAAACCTTGATATCTCAGCATTTGACTTACTGAATGTCAGGCAAACAGATCTGGTTTGGCAACATGGGTAGGATAAATTAGGGATAAGAGACAGCTAAAAATAGTGATGAACCTTTCAGTATTATTTTTATACAATAAGCAAATGTTTCATTAATACAATTTAGAATAAAATACAAAAAACAAGGCAATCTATACAGATCCTGCTTTAATATAATCAAATATTAAGTACCACTGTAAGCCACAGGAAAAAAAAAAAAACACTTCTATACTTGACTTATTATTGTAGACATGTTAATGTGAGACATTATTTTTGATAAACATCTGACCTGGAATATACAAAATTGTTTTAATTTATTAACTCATAATATGATGATAGATTTTAAGATATGTATTTTTAGTGTTATTAACAGTAGGAACTTTAAATGTTAGGTCATGAAACTCATTTTATATATTGGGATTGAGAAAAATATTCCTCTTTTCTCTCTATTTTTTTGGTGATTAGAATGACATAAGGCAGATTAGCAGGAGATAATCAAATTTTTTATGTACTGTGAAATAAAAATCACATTTTCTCACAAGACAAGAAAAACTGAAACAAATTTTCTCTGCCCTTTGGCCTTCTTTCTCCTCCTTATTGTACATTGTTTACAATACGCACTGATATGCATCAATCAGACTTCCTCCATCAGCCAAAATACCCGCTCAATCATGAACAGCAACACTCTTTTAGCATCAAGACAACACCTTAAAGATAACATTCTTCTTTGATTTTGTGAGGGGCCATGATACACTGCTGAGATCTGGATTGTGTAAACTGTCAATAATATATTATATAATGTACAGCCCTCTGAAAAAATTTATATATAACTATGCCTTGACTTCTAACAAGCAGAAGAGTTATCAGAACTTTCTGACACACTACTCCTGGGTTATAATCTTCAAATTTGGTTTGAATAAAATTTTTCTTTCTTTTCACTGATTAATTTACTTTTACAGTGTGTATGGCGAATTCATACAGGCATGAAGCATTTGCCTAACAGTAAGGCAAAATGAGGTTTATATGTCACTGTGGAATAAGGAGAAGGAGGAAATGGTCAGGGACTTCAAAAGGAAATAAGGCAATAGACAGAAAAATGAAAACCAGTTAATGATCCATAAGCAAATGTTTGCTGGTTCATCTGGAGACACAGAGAGAACTTTGATCAAATGGCCTTGTTAGGTTCTACCACACCTAGTTCATACTTTCCTATCCGTGGGGATAGCTCCTTACTGGAACAGGCCTTCTATCTTAAATTCTTTTAGGCAGTTAGAGGGAAGTTCAAAGGTTCTTCTTAAATCTTTTGGGCTTTGCTTGTTTTCAACTCAAAATAATTCACATGCCACAAAGACACATCTTGGGGTGGCCTGCCCCGAGCCCATTTAGTTCCCTCCTCTGAAATTTCCTTGGAAATCTGACATACAAAAAACTGAGCTGAAGACAGTGGGGAGAGAAAATAAGTTAGTAAATAGCAGCGAGAAATCTACAAAGGAAATAAAGGAGGCAGTTTAGAAGGAGGATGAACAAACAGGAAGGAATACAGTGTACATGTCACCATATCCCATTATACTAGTCCCCCAATCCTGGGAATGGTTCAATTTAATAAAATGTATGAGCTCCATTTATCTGAGGGAAAAGGCTAATCTTTTCTTTTCATTAGATAGATGTTAGATACTACTTGCTCCATTTGATCCACATAAAACCAATATTTTTCAGTAATGATTGCACAAGCTCCTCTTTGCTGGGCCATTGGTATATCTAGAACACAATGATTTTGGAGCACCCTGGAGTCAAAGCTGTTAACATCTGACTGGAATCTTTTCAAAGTTTGCATAGTGTTACTGAACTTTTGTTCCATTACCATGGAGAGATTTAAGATCGATTTTTCCAGTTCATTGTCTCCAAAACTTGAGAAGAAGATCCTCAAGGCTGAAAAGAAAGCGGAGTTGTGATGCATAAGAGGATTCTCCATGATTTATCAACTGGCATGTTAATGTGACAAAAATTTATGAACAAAAGAGCCCAGGGTTGTAACTTGGCTGGCATTTAGGGTGGAATATTTAGTGACAGAAGGAGCCAGGTACTCCAGTCCACTTCTTTCTTACCATTTAGTTGGGAATCTTTTTTAGACTTTGTTGCCACATAAAATTTAAAGGCCAGGGTGTTTTACAGGCAAGATAAGAATGGAACCTAAAATTGCTAAGATCTGGAGTATTCCATGACCTTGACCATTGGTACTGTTGGTATCCAAACACCTCCATTTGCTTTGCATTTCTGTCAGCCTCTGAGAGCAAAGCAGATTGTAAAAAGGCTGATAGAGGAGGCCTGTGGTCTGCTCCTCATGGCATTAAAGCTTGATTCTGTCACCTGACCAAATTAAGTCCAGATTTTATATCTACCCGTATTGAGTTCACAGCATTGGGTAGCTTAATCATGAGGGCAGCTGTAACACCCCAAGTTGTACAAGGGTGGCTTCTGAGCCATCCAGAATATTTGGTGATTTGGCAGATGTTATGCCAAAAAAGGATATTTCTAGAGTCATTTACAATCTCCTTGAGAGGTTTGTCTATGTGACTTGTGGAATCAAACCAGAGTTTGATTACAATATCATCCTGGTATGTCACCCAGACAAGGTCCTTTGTCATGTTTTCAATGCAAGGGGAAATTTTTCTACCTATTATCTTTATCTGATTAAGAGATATTCCTTGAGCTTCTGTATCGTTTTTCTAGAGCCCAGATGACTCACCAAAAATGAGGCAGTGTGATGTTTTCTTGTCCTGGATGCTATACCCTGTCCCTCATCCACCTTCTGTACCTGGTCCACCAGGTGTTCATATCAGTAGGAACAAGACTAGTTCAGATTTTTTTGCACTGTCAGACTGATTGATTAGTTATCATTGTTGTCAAACCCAAGTTCATGTGCCTGATGCATGGAGAGGCCAAACAAATGGAAATGTTGGCATTTTGAGCAGATAAAGATTTACTGCGGGACACCCAGCAAGGAGAATGGGTTGTTCATGCTTAAAAGACCTGAACTACTCAAAGGTTTTCAGGAATGAGTTTTTAAAGGCAAAATCTGGGGTGAGGGCTGCAGTGTGTGTGATTTTCTTCTGGTTGGTTGGTGGTGAGGTAATTGGGTGATGTCTCTGGAATCTCAGTCTTCTAGCTCCAAGCAGTCTGGGTGTTTGTGGTCAGCATGTAGTCAGCACCTTCCAAGTAGGTGCAGGGAGGTGGGGGTGTCTTGCTTTCTGTATAAGAACTCAGAGACTATTATCTATATATCAGATTCTTATCTATATTCCTTCAAGAGAAACCAGGAGTCCTACGACTTTATTGTCCTATTAATTGCTTGAGCCTGCTTTTTGAAATTCTGGGAAGATCTAGGGGAATGAAGCCTTCAAACAAGAACAGTATTTGTCATACATGGCCTTGATTATGTTGTGATTGGTTCCTTCTATGCCCACATTCTAAAGGCTTTTCTTTTTATCATAAATGTATTTTGAAATTTATCAAAAGCTTTTTCTGCATCTATTGAGATAATCATACTTTGTTTATTCTTTAACTTGTTAAGGTACTGTATTACTTTGATTTATTTGTAAAATGTTGAAAAATTCTTGCATCCCTGGGATAAACCCCACTCTATCATAGTATATGATCCTTTTAAAGTAGTTAGATTTGGTTTGCTAATACTTGTTGAGAATTTCTGCATCTATATTCACCAGTGACATTGGCCTGTAATTTTCTTTTTTTGTGATATTTGTCTGGTTTTGGTATCAGGGTGATGGTGACCACATAGAATGAGTTCAAGTGTTTCTTCCTCTGAAATTTTCTGAAGTAGTTTAAGGAAGATAAGTGTTAACTTTTCTCTAAATGTTTGATAGAATTCACCTATGAAGCCGTCTGCTCTTGGGCTTTTATTTGTTGAAAGTGAAAGTCACTCAGTCGTGTCTGACTCTTTGCAACCCCATGGACTGTAGCCCACCAGGCTCCTCTGTCCATGGGATTCTCCAGGCAAGAACACTGGAGTGGATTGCCATTTCCTTCTCCAGAGGACCTTTCTGACCCAGGAATTGAACCTGGGTCTCTCCTGCATTACAGGCAGATTCTTTATTGTCTGAGCTACCAGGGAAATCCTCATTTATTTGTTGGGAGTTTTAAAATGACTGATTCAATTTAATTACTGGTAATTGGTCTGTTCATATTTTCTACTTCTTAGGTAGATCGTACTTTTCTAAGAATTTGTTCATTTCTTCCAGGTTGTCCATTTTCATGGCATATAGTTATTCACAGAAATAGCGCATAATCCCTTGTTACTTTTGTGGTGTCAGTTGTAACATCCTTTTTATTCCTGATTTTGTTAATTTGGCCCTCTTCCTCTTTTTAAATGAGTCTAGTTAAAGGTTTAACAATTTTATCTCTTCAAAGAACCACTTTTTAGTTTCATTAGTCTTTTTTACTTCTTTTTTTTTTTTTTTTTAGTCTTTGATTGATTTCTGCTTTGATATTTAGGATTTCTTTCCTTCTACTAACTTTGGATTTTGCTTCTTTTCCTTTCTATAGTTGCTTTAGGTGTAAAGCTAGGTTGTTTTAATTTTTCTTGTTTCTTGAGATAAGCTTGTATTACTATAAACTTCCCTCTTAGAACTGCTTTTCCTGTGTCTCACAGGTTTTGTTTTAATTTTTCAAAAATTTGAAAATATGCATGCACTCCAATGTTCGTAGAAGCATTATTTATAATAGCCAAGGTATAGAAGCAACTTAAATATCCACTGCTTATTTATATGCAGAATACATCATGTGAAATACCAGGCTGGGTGAAGCACAAGCTGGGATCATGACGCAGGAAGACATATCAATAACCTCAGATATACAGATGATACCACACTTATGGCAGAAAGCAAAGAGGAACCAAAGGGTCTCTTGATGAAAATGAAAGAGGAGAGTGAAAAAGCTGGCTTAAAACTCAGCACTCAGAAAACAAAGATCATGGCACCTGGTCCCATCTCTTCATAACAAATAGATGGGGAAACAACAGAAACAGTGTCAGACTTTATTTTCTTGGGCTCCAGAATCACTGCAGATGGTGACTGCAGCCATGAAATTAAAAGACACTTGCTCCTTGGAAGAAAAGCTATGACCAACCTAGACAGCATATTAAAAATCAGAGACATTACTATGACTATAAAGGCCTGTATAGTAAAAGCTATAGTTTTTCCAGTAGTCACGTACAGATGTGAGATCTGGACAATAAAAATAGACCGAGCACTGAAGAGTTGATGTTTTTGAACTGTGGTGTTGGAGAAGACTCTTGAGAGTCCCTTGGTCAGCAATGAGATCAAACCAGGTCAATGCAATCCTAAAGGAAATCAACCCTGAATATTCATTGGAAGGGCTGATGCTGAAGGTGAAGCTCCAATACTTTGGCCACTTGATGCGAAGTGTGGACTCATTGCAAAAGACCTTGATGTTGGCAAAGATTGAAGGCAGGAGAAGGGGACAACAGAGGATGAGATGGTTAGATGGCTTCACAGACTCAATGGACATGAGTTTGAGTAAACTCTGGGAGATGGTGAAGGACAGGTAAGCCTGGCATGCTGTAGTCCATGGGGTCCCAAAGAGTCGGACATGACTGAGTGACTGAACAACAAAATGTCTATTGACAGGTGAGTGGATAAAAAAGATGTAAGATATATCTATATCTATATTTAGGTCTATGTCTATATCTATATCCGTATCCATATCTATATGTGTATGTTGTGTGTGTGTGTGTGTGTGTGTGTGTGTGCTCAGTCATGTTCCACTTTTTGCAACCCCATGGACTGTATCCTTCCTGGCACCTCTTTCCATAGGATTTTCCAGGCAAGAATACAGCAGTGGGTTGCTATATCCTTCTCCGGGGGATCTTCCAGACCCAGAGATAAAACCCACATTCTAGGCACCCCTCCTACCGCCCCAGGATTTTCCTTGATTTAATAAAGTGGCAAAAGTGTTTTGTCACTGACTGAATACAGGTCATTTCAGCTTTCGCTGGTATATTGGCTGGAAACCGTTTTTCTGTTTTTAGAGTTCTTTTGATTTTGGAATTGTGTATAAGGACATGTGGACCTGGACTGTCAAAAACTTACAGTAAAATACTTGTCATTTAAAAATTGCAGACAGTAGTTGCTAAAGAGCTTTTTTTTTTGTTCTTCATGAAGCATCTAGTTACCCAGATATGATATTTACTTTAGAACCGATTATTTGAACCAAAATGTCCTTCCCAAGACTATTTCTGAGTATATTGATGTATGTGTAAATATGTATACTATTTTTGAAATGGAACATGCCAGGACTCCCAATTTATGTATGTGTGGGGAAAGAAGATATAGTAAGGCTTTTTACCTGAGATACTTCCAATTTCCTTTTCTGATTTTTTAAATTTAAATTGTATAGTTTTGCTACAAATTACATAACTTTGCTACAAAAAGTCATATATATTTAAATTCTTGAGGTAATCAAAGAGACATGTTTTTAAATATTGAAAGATTTGTATGGAAATATAAAAAACCTTGAATAGCCAAAGCAATCTTGAGAAAGAAGAATGGAACTGGAGGAATCAACTTGCCTGACTTCAGGCTCTACTACAAAGCCACAGTCATCAAGACAGTATGGTACTGGCACAAAGACAGACGTATAGATCAATGGAACAAAATAGAAAGCCCAGAGATAAATCCACACACATATGGACACCTTATCTTTGACAAAGGAGGCAAGAATATACAATGGAGTAAAGACAATCTCTTTAACAAGCGGTGCTGGGAAAACTGGTCAACCACTTGTAAAAGAATGAAATTAGATCACTTTCTAACACCATACACAAAAATAAACTCAAAATGGATTAAAGATCTAAATGTAAGACCAGAAACTATAAAACTCCTAGAGGAGAACATAGGCAAAACACTCTCAGACATAAATCACAGCAGGATCCTCTATAATCCACCTCCCAGAATTCTGGAAATAAAAGCAAAAATAAACAAATGGGATCTAATTAAAATTAAAAGCTTCTGCACAACAACGGAAAATATAAGCAAGGTGAAAAGACAGCCTTCTGAATGGGAGAAAATAATAGCAAATGAAGCAACTGACAAACAACTCAATCTCCAAAAATATACAAGCAACTTCATGCAGCTCAATTCCAGAAAAATAAACGACCCAATCAAAAAATGGGCCAAAGAACTAAATAGACATTTCTCCAAAGAAGACATACAGGATGGCTAACAAACACATGAAAAGATGCTCAACATCACTCATTATTAGAGAAATGCAAATCAAAACCACAATGAGGTACCACTTCACACCAGTCAGAATGGCTGCGATCCAAAAATCTGCAAGCAATAAATAAATGCTGGAGAGGGTGTGGAGAAAAGGGAACCCTCCTACACTGTTGGTGGAAATGCAAACTAGTACAACCACTATGGAAAACAGTGTGGAGATTCCTTAAAAAATTGCAAATAGAACTGCCATATGACCCAGCAATCCCACTGCTGGGCATACACACTGAGGAAACCAGAATTGAAAGAGACACATGTACCCCAATGTTCATCGCAGCACTGTTTATAATAGCCAGGACATGGAAACAACCTAGATGTCCATCAGCAGATGAATGGATAAGAAAGCGGTGGTACATATACACAATGGAGTATTACTCAGCCGTTAAAAAGAATACATTTGCATCAGTTCTGATGAGATGGATGAAACTGGAGCCTATTATACAGAGTGAAGTAAGCCAGAAAGAAAAACACCAATACAGTATACTAACACATATATATGGAATTTAGAAAGATGGCAATGATGACCCTGTATGCAAGACAGCAAAAAAAGACACAGATGTGTAGTGGACTTTTGGACTCAGAGGGAGAGGGAGAGGTGGGATGATTTGGGAGAATGGCATTGAAACATGTATACTATCATGTAAGAATCGAATCACCAGTCTATGTCCGATGTAGGATACAGCATGCTTGGGGCTGGTGCATGGGGATGACCCAGAGGGATGTTGTGGGGAGGGAGGTGGGAGGGGGGATTCATGTTTGGGATCACATGTACATCCGTGGTGGAAACATGTCAATGTATGGCAAAACCAATACAGTATTGTAAAGTAAAATAAAGTAAAAATAAAAATTAAAAAAATGATAATAATAAATATTGAAAGAAAATGTATGTATACATTCCTTATTATTCTTCAATTAAAAGATATAAAATAATGTTATAGTATTAACTGTATCAGTAGTAATTATGGCTTATATACAAAGGACACTTACTCTGATCCAAATATCCTAATATCTGATAATATCTAATGCCTAAGAATTCTTTGTTTATTTTGTCTCATTAAACCATATAATAACTTTATGAGATACATATTAATCTCATTTTCTTTAACTACAGAGCTAACTATACACTGAATTACTTAAAGTAGTTGATATATAAGTAATTTGACCAAATTTTCCAATTTTCAATTCAACAGCCAAATTGAATGTATCATGCTGAGTTAAACATTAAAAATAGTGGGATACAGTTTGTCTGGAGATATTATAGCAGCCTAATTTTTCCCTCACTCTATAGAATGATTGTCACATAGCAAATACTCAAAAACTATATGTTGAATTAAAGCATTGTGTTGTAATATATATATATATATATATATGAGATGCAGCCTTGTCCTCATATAAAGAATTTGCCATACCACTGCATGAAAAAAATTCCACTGACAGTTGGAACCAAACTGTGGGATAGCACATTTTCTCAGGTTTTTATTACTGAGAAATACACTATAAGGTTATTGGCAGATTTGATTCCAACAATTTGCTAAGTAAAAACACTCTTTCTTTTAATAATTGCTACATGGTACACCTGTTTTCATATATATTAACTGGGAAGGAGTTACAAAATAATATTTTTTATTGATAAGGCACAATTCACAATTTATCAGAACACTCTTTAAGAAAATTAGAAGATATATTTTAAAAGGAATTATAATTCAGAATAAAACTATGTCAAAACATTAGTAAAGGCATATTGGTAATTAGGCACAGCAGTATTTTTTCAGTTTCCTTTAATTATCCATATTTATACTTTTCTATAGTATTCATGTAGGAGTGCTCAGATAGAACATTTATAAGGAACTGTGTTGAAACTGTGATAATTCCAAGAAAATGAAAGAATCCATTATCACAGAGAGTTAAGAATAGTTAAAATCTTACTTAAATTAAGTCAAGGTTTTTAGAAAGTAACAGAGTATGATTAAAATCAACTTCTATTTTCCTGGTATTTGTTATTATATAAAATATTTATTTCAATAGTAGGACATATGATTTATACAGATAATAAACTTCTTAGTTATAAGGTACATGAGTGCGTACTCAGTTACTTTAGTTGTGTCTGATTCTTTGTGACCCCATGGACTGTAGCCTGCCAGCTCCTTTGTCCATGGGATTCTCCAGGCAAAAATACTGGAGTGGGTTCCATGCCCTCTTCCAGGAACTATAATGTAGTAAAGGCTAAAACATTAAAATAGTACAAATGAAAAAATATTTTTCTTGATGCCATGGACTGGAAACACATTATATTTATAATACATTTTTCCCTTTTCAACAGCATTGGCTGTCTTTTCACTGTCTGGAAATAAAAACCAAAGATGACTCTTTTCCTATAATGTTTGGAAATATGTGCCACGTATTTAATCTGAGGAATGAGGCAAAGGTATAGTCTTTATTTATATTATCATAGAATAGTTTACTGACCAAGATATAACATTTCTGAAACTTCACCTACTTGGCTATAAATTATTTATTGGGCCAAACATTTAATAATATGTAAAAATACTATAATCAATGAATTTAAGATAAGTCAGTTTAATAACAGAATAGACTCCAAAAGCATGAACTATGTTGCCAAAACTTCTATTTGGTAGATGTATAAAATCTGGAAAAGAGACTGAATTTAAAGATAGATTTCTTTGTTGGATTTTTTAAAAGACCATATAAAGTAGATTCTTAGAATGAGAACATTATCCTTTTCTTCTTTATTTCACTGATGATAAACACTGGAATAGTGTTTATCAAATTATTCATTTGAAAGAAATTATACATTCCATTATTAGTATTAGTTTTCATGTTTGGGAACGCATGTAAGAATTAAAGATTTAAAAATTTAAAAAAAAATAAAATAAAAAATAAAACATTTTAAATCTTAAAAAAAAATAAAACTATTGAATAAAGTCAAATGGTAAGTTTTTATAAAGTTTCACAATTTTAAACCTCAGTTAATAAAGATCTTAGTTGTTTTTGATTAAAATAAAATTTTAAGGACAGCTTTTTAAGAGTGGTTTTAGGTTCACAGCAAAAGTAAGAAAATACAAAGATAACCTGGGTTTTATCCCTGGGTTTGGAAGTTTCCGTGGAGAAGGGAATGGCTACCCACTGCAGTATTCTTACCTGGAGAATTCCATGGAAAGAGAAGCCTGGTGGGCTGCAGTCCCAGGGGATGCAGTGAGTTGAACATGACTGAATGATTAACATTATTTTTAGATTTATAGCAAAAGTAAAAATATACAGAGATAACAAAATACCTCCTGTCCCCAGATGTGCAAAGACTGTCCATTATCAACACCACCCATTTGGGTGGTACATTTGTTACAACTGTTAAATCTACACTGCCACATCATTGTCCCCCAAATTTGCAGTTTGCATTAGGGTTCACTCTTGGTGTTGTATATTCTATGGCTTTGGACAAATGTGTCCACCACTAGAGTATCATACAGAGTATTTTTACTACCCTAAAAATCCTCTGTGTTCCATGTATTCATCTTTCCCTTCCCACTAACCTGTGGCAACCACTGATCTTTTTACTTTCACTAGAGTTTTATCCTTTTTAGAATGTCATAGAGCTGGAATCATACAGTATATAGCCTTTTCATACTGTCTTCTTTCACTTAGTAGTGTGCACGTAAGCTATCTCTCTGTGTTTTAATGGGTTGATAGCTGATTTTTGTGCAGCATTGTATGGTATTCAATTGTTTGGATGCACTACAGTTTATTTATCCATTCACCTACTGAAGGACATCTTGGTTGCTTCCATGATTTGGAAATTATGAACAAAGCTGCTATAAACATTTGTGTGCAGATTTTTGTATAGACACAAATTTCCAGTTATTTTGTGCAAATACTAAGGTGTGTGATTGCTAGATCCTATGGTTGGTATATGTTTAGTTTTGTAAGCAATCACTAAACTGTCTTCAAAAATGACTGTATCATTTTCTATTCCCACAAGCAGTAAATCACAGTTCCTCATGCTTCATATCCTTGTCAGCATTTGGTGTTCAGTGTTCTGGATTTTGGTCATTTTAGTAGATGTGTGGTGGCATCTCATTGTTTTTGAAATTTTATTTCCTCTTGATACATGCTGGGGAGTATCTTTCCATAACCTTATGACTTGACTCAAGTTGAGGAAGCTGAATGAAATGTTGATCACTAAGCATCAGTTAGTAAGCACAGATGGCCTAATTAAATTTACCAACCTCTCATTCAGCTTCCTCCAGTACTTTTCTACTAGCTCATCCTAGCACTTAAAAGATCTCCTGCCCTTTGTTCAATGGAGTTGAGTTCAATCTCTGCCCTCTGTTGCAATAGTCTTGAATAGTCTTCCTAATCCATTTAACTATGGTGTAATAGGTCTTTTACAAATCTTATTAATTTCAGGCAAATTGTTTATCATTAATAATTAAATGATAAAATAAAGATTGAATACCATCTCTTTATACTATTGCATACATGCAATTGGTTGTTTAGCTTTAACTTTTATTTTTGCTATTTATAGATGTTATACTGGACTTTCAAACTACTTGATAGTATATATTTTAGTATTTACTTATAGTTTCATTTTATTCCTATTATCATATTACACAACACCATGTTTATAAGGTACAGTTGATTATATACATGAAAATTCTTTTATATTAAACATTCAGCATGAATGCAAATATGAAGTCATATGAAATGCACAATAATCTAATATTTGCCACTTAAAATTTAGCATTAAAATAATTTTAATTATGTTGACATTTTATTCTTTGGATAGACATGTTCATGCATAGATAAAACTATTTTTTGCATCAAAAATAAGCATTATACTCATACTGTGATGGTTTAGCTCAATTGGTTTTAAGAGGTACCATTGGCAAAGAAGCTTCAAGTTCTACATAGGAAAAATTTATTATTATGATTTTCTCTTTCATGCAGTTTTAATTCCAAAGCAATTAGCTGCTTTACAAATATGCGCCATTAGTTAAACAGTTTCATTTAAAATGAGAATTCAGTCATATTGAGATTTAAATTAATCAAATGCAATTTGCATGTGAAATCATTTTTTCCCACCCAGACTTCTAATGGTTTTAATCAACTAGAGAAGAAGGTCTTCTGAAAAGTGTTTTTGTAATTTCCTTGGTGGTCTGGTGGTTAAGACTTCCAAAGCATGGGTAATGGGTTCAAACCCTGTCAGGAAGCTAAGATCCCATATGTCTCATGGCCAAAACACCAAAATGTAAAACAGAAGCAATACTGTAATAAATTCAATAAAGACTTTGAAAATCATCCATATAAAAAAATTTTAATAAAATTGTTTTTCATTGTGTAGCTATATAAATGTTCAAGCAGTTTTCTAAAGCTGTCACTCTATTGTTATTTTATGAAATGTGTTTTTATTTAAAAGCATTTTTTTTTTACTAAAATCTGATATTCCAATGAAACAGCTCTGATAGAGATTTCTAGGAACTGCTCAATGCAGAATGCAATGAATTCTGTTCAGTATTTATCTTATTGATTTGTCTGTGGTATTAGGTTCTGCTAACAGATTTCACTTTTCTTTTGTTGCCATTATTTTCATTAATTCCTAAATTGCAAATGTAAACATTAAAAATAGCAAAGTGAAGAAATAACCAAAAGAAAATGCAAAATCCTTTATCACTTCTCGTTCACCTCAGGAGTAACCAACATTTTTTATGAAACTTCAGACTGACTTTTATAAACAAATAAATACCAATAGTTATGCTTAATTTTGAATCATATTACATTATGGTCAGAGAACATGGCCTATATAATTTTTTTCAATTAACATTTTTCTTATGACCAACCACTTTGTCAGTTTTTATATGAATTTTATTAACATTTGTTAATGCAAAGTTCAATAACTATGTGTAATGAGACGTTAAACAAACATCAGGTATGAAAATGAGCTTGACAGATCTTTTGTGAAGAATTTACAAATGAAGTGTTTTAAAAATCAAGTAGATGTTGTTAATCTGGAAACCTCAGCTAGGCTGAGAAGTCCAAGTAGGTCAGAGAGTGGAGAAAGGTATCGTCTATCTTCACCTTACACTTGGGAAGGGGACTTGCGGGGGAATGCAGGAGATCTTGAAGCATGTTCCCTGTGCTGGAACGACAGCCGTGTAGTGCATGTTTGAGGATGATGGAGCTGATGCAGCAGAGTGAGGTGGTTGAACTTAGTGGCCAAAGCCTAAAGCCATCAAGGCTTCTGATGTGTGACTGTTTGCCACTGACCAGATATACACAGCTTGTGAAGGAAACTGTACTAGTCTGAGGCTGTTTTAGGTTCTAACCAAAAATCACTTAGACGAATGAAGAGATTCCAATAAAAAAAGGCCAGAAGCAAGTGCTGTATGCCTAGTATCACCAAGCCAGGTTTGTTTGTCTGATATGCAGCAAGCCAAATGCTGAGGTACTGAGGTTTCCAGGTATGAAATGCTTGTTTAAGAGCAGTCAAACAAGGAAGTAGGAGAACACATCTCAAATCCACTTTCCCAAAGGCCTGGGGCTAGGATATTTATGGGATGAGGAAGTAAGGTCATCTGAGCTGTGGAGAAAGATAATCGGAGATGAGAAAAAAGTGAAGCAATTAGTGTTCTGCGTGGTATATCTGAGTTAAATAATTCATGGGATGAATATTCTGAAAATGATAGTAGTAGCATAATCTAAGACTCGAGTTTTTGGCCCTCTGACATCAAAAGGTCACCCATCAGACATCTGTGCAGGTTTGTTGAATGATCTAGGCAAGACTAGCTCCATGCTCCTAAAAAGCAATTTAAACAACCTTTACTATAGAGACCCAAACATCAAAAGTGTTGTCTATCAGGGATGCTCAAAGGGGTCTTGGATATATCATCTAAGCTATGTGAAGCTTGGAGGATATGCAATTTGCAAAAAATTTGATTGATGAAGGCAGGATACAGGATACTATTTATTAAGCAAGTTATGGTTCAAGGCAGGGATCCCCAACCTCCAGGATCTAATGCCTAATGATATGAGGTCGAGCTGATGTAATAATAATAGAAATAAGGTACACAATAAATGTAATGTGCTTGAATCATCCCAAAACCATACCCCTCTCACCCAACTCCAAGGAAAAAATGTCTTTCATGAAACCAGTCTCTGGTGCCAAAAGGGTTGGGGACCTCTGGTAAAGGATCTAACTGATTATTCAATTTCACTAGTAACTTTAGAAAGAGTTACAGGAGGACATCTAGAATAGTGATGCATCAGCCTGACCAAATCAACCAGAGGAGGAAGTATCTGCTGCAATAAAATTCTCTTAAGAATGCACAAATATAACTCTCAAGAGTCAGTATAAACATCTTCAGGATCCAGAGAGCCTGCAGTCACCTGGCCAGCTAAGAACTCACCCATCCCTACTTTCCTTAGAATTCTCATTATTTATCTGTATTTTATTAGCTGTTTGTTTATGCCTATTTGTATTTATCTTTGCCTGGATTTTTTTTCTTAAATAGCTTGTGTTTCCTTTTTTTTAATGCATTACTTTCTTTTAAAATATTTTTTATTTAACTTTTCAATATTTTGGCCATGCCACATGGTATGCAGGATCTTAGTCCTCCAACCAGGAATGAAATCTATGCCCCTCGTGGTGGAAACACTGAGTCTTAATCACTGAACTGCCAGGAAAGTCCCTGAGTGGTGTTCTTTATGTTCAATTGATGTATATATAGGATGTTAACCATTTCTGTGCTGCAGATAGTTTTACCAAAGTGCTATTAAAGGATAGTCCAAAAATAATTGCGGTTTGTGAATTTTAAATAATTATACCTAGATTCAACCACATCTCTGTTAATCAAAATAGGAACCATTACAATCAACACATTTGTGGCAATGAGAAATAGCTTTGTTTATTTCTGTACTGTAAAAACCCATGCTTCAGGATTCTGCAAGGTCTTGGAAAGGATTTTCTGTATCCTGCTGGTTATGGAAGTGTTTTCCCTGCAAAAAAAGTTGTTGAGATGCTTGACAAAGTGGTAGTTAGTTTGTGAGAGGTCAGATGAATATGGCATATGAGGCAAAGCTTTGTAGGCCAATTTGTTCAACTTTTGGAGTATTGAATGTGCAATGTATGGTCAGACACTGAGAAGAACTGAGCCCTTTCTTTTGACCTAAGCTGGCTGCAGGCGTTGCAATTTTCAGTACATTATGTCAATTTGCTGAGCAAACCACCAACTTGACCTTCTTTTGTGCAAGTTTGGCTTTGGGAAGTGTTTTGGAGCTTCTTCTCAGTCCAGCCACTGAGCTGGCCCTCACCAGTTGTCGTATACAATCCACATTTTGTTGCAAGCCACAATCCAATCGAGAAATGGTTCATTGTTCTCAACATCTCATGGCCAGCCACTATAGTTCTCATCTTCAAGGCTCTCATCTGCTTTGTAAAAGCTCTTGAACCACCACTGCACTGTACATTCGTTGTATAGAAAGAGAAGACGACATTTCGAATGACGATTTTTTTTGACTTTTTGGTCAGTTAATGAGGCACTCACTAATCGAGTCTTTTCACCTTTCCAATTTGCTTCAAATATTAAACAACCATGGGCTTCCCAAATGGTACTAGTAGTAAAGAACCTCCTTGACAATGCGGGAGAAATAAGAGACACAGGTTCGATCCCTGGGTTGGGAAGATCCACTGGAGGAGGGCATGGCAACCCGTTCTAGTGTTCTTGCCTGGAGAATCCCACAGACAGAGGAGCCTGGCAGGCTACAGATCACGGGGTCGCAAAAAGTCAGACATGACTAAGCAACTGAGCATGCGTGCACCGAACTCAACATTGAGTTCTCGCCAACTTCTCCTATAGTTGTAAATATAAAAGAACTTCTATGATGGCTCTCAACTGGTTGTTCTCAACTTCTGACGGCCAGCCCTATTCTCCTCATCTTCAAGGTTCTCATCTTCTTTGTAAACTTCTTGAATCATCATTTCACTGTATGTCATTAGCAGTTCCCGGGCCAAATGCATTGTTGATGTTGCAAGTTGTTTCCACTGCTTTATGACCTATTTTTAATTCAAATAAGAAAATTGCTTGAATTTGCTTTTTGTCTAACATTATTTCCATAGCCTAGAATACATAGAAAATAAACATCAAATAATAAGTCACTAGCAAAAAAATAAAACAAGAAATGCACATTAAAATATTGTGTAACATAATCATATTTACTTAAGAATGTATTGCAATATCAAACAGCAAATTCATCAATGTAAAAAAGCAAAATTACATTTGAACCAGTGTATTACTTGCCTTTTTTTTTCATTTTGTATTTACCTTTTTAAAACATGCATTGATACCTAGTTCTTTTGGTTCCTTAAATGCTGATCACATATAGTAGTGCTTTGCAGTGTTTTGTAAACCTGACTATACCATCTTGCATCATATAGTTTTCAAATTATAACCCACAGGACAAATCCATCAGTAATATCCTCCCACTATTTGGGTTTGTACAGTCCAAAGACAAAGATGATTTTTATATATTTATGTTTTGTTGTTGTTGTTCAGTTGCTCAGCTCAGTTATGTCTGATTCTTTGCAACCCTATGAACTGCAGTACACTAGGCTTCTCTGTCCCTCACTATCTCCCTGAATTTTCTCAGACTTATGTCCATTGAGTCAGTGATGCCATCCAACCATCTTTTCCTCTGTTGCCCCTTTCTCCTCTTGCCTCAAGTTTTCCCAGCATCAAGAACCCCATGTTTATGTTTATAGGGCTTAAAGGTAAAAATTATAATTTTTTTAACCTGTGAAAAACATGAAATCAAAATTTCAGTGTCCACAGTAAAATTTTGTTGGAATACATACTTTTATTCTGTACCTTATATTTATGTGATTCTGCTGGAAAAGTAACATTCTTTAATATGGCATTAGCATTTCTTTAGACATAGGATTTAGACTGAGTAGCATGGAGTGCTATTGAAAAAAGTCAAATACCTTTAAAGATTTGAATGTTCATATTCCTGATTTTTCTGTATGATTTTCTTGTATGATGTTTTTAGAGAAAAGCATGATGTCAATATGATCTATATTATCTGTCTCCATTTTCTACCAATTTTTTATCCCAGTAAGAAAAAAATAAACTGCACTTCTTATTTTCTATTTTGATCACAATTTTTAAATTATACTAATTGGCTTTACTGTGTATGCCACAGGTCAGGAAGTCTGAACAGTGATAGATTTTAGAGTAATAGAGTCTTTAGATCACATAGCAATAGAGTGAGGTGACCTAAACACATAGCAATAGAGTGTTTTGTTCATGAATACCACAGACATAACAGTGAATACTAACTAGATTTGAATCAACACTCTTTCTTTATGTAAGAGTCAGCGTCTCCATCCCAGTTGCAGAAATGGTACTAATTTAGTTGTTGTTCAGTCATTCAGTCATGTCCAACTCTTTGTGACTCCATAGACTGCAGCACATCAGGCTTCCCTGTCCTTCACTGTCTCCCAGAGTTTGCTCAGTTCATGTTCATTGAGTCGGTGGTGCCATCCAATCACATCATCTTCTGTTGTTTCCTTCTCCTGCCTTCAATCTTTCCCAGCATCAGGGTCTTTTCCAATAAGTTGGATCTTCCCATCAGGCATCCAAAGTATTAGAGCTTCAGCTTCAGCATCAGTCCTTTCAATGAATATTCAGGGTTGATTTCTTTTAGGATTCGCTCATTTGATCTCCTTGCTGTCCAAGGAACTCTCAAGAGTTCTCTCCAGCACCTCAGTTTGATGGAATCAACTTTTTGATGCTCAGCTTTTTTTATTGTCCAACTCTCACATCCATACATGACTCCTGGAAAAACCATATCTTTGACTAGACAGACCTTGATTGACAATGTAATGTCTCTGCTTTTTAATATGCTCTCTAGGTTTGTCATAGCTTTTCTTCCAAGAAGTAAGCATCTTTTAATTTCATGGTATTAACAGGAGTTGACTTACATTCAGTTGATGTTAGTAAAGGTAACCTAGCTTCTGGAAGACCATAGGCAAATTTCTGAATGAGGGAGGAATTAATTCTAACCACAAGAACAAAACAATAGGTTTTGATGTGATTTCCTAAATCATTAACTTAAGCTTTGGGGAAATAAACTGTAACAGGTAACATATACTGAAAGTCCATGCTCTAAATTAAACAATCTACATGTTACTTCATTTAATTATCACAGTTATTAATGTTTTAAAGTGAGAAAATAGTGGTTCAGAAAAGTTAAATAATTTCCCAGGATCACAACACTAGTAAAGAGCAAAGAGTGATCAGTCATTGCCCTTAGATACTGTATCATCATGGGAGAAGGGAGTCTGACCTCAGCTTCTCCAGAAGTCTCAGCTCTGTAAACAATGGTCCTAACTGAACGTTATCTTCATAACTGAGCATACATGTTCAAGCTGTTTTTAGAAAAGGCAGAGGAACCAGAGATCAAATTGCCAACATCTGCTGGATCATCAAAAAGCAAAAGAGTTTCAGAAAAACATCTATTTCTGCTTTATTGACCATACCAAAACCTTTGACTGTGTGGATCACAATAAACTGTGGAAAATTCTGAAAGAAATGGGAATACCAGACCACCTGACCTGCCTCTTGAGAAACCTATATGCAGGTCAGGAAGCAACAGTTAGAACTGGACATGGAACAACAGACTGGTTCCAAATAGGAAAAGGCTATATATTGTCACCCTACTTATTTAACTTCTATGCAGAGTACATCATGAGAAACACTGGGCTGGATGAAGCACAAGCTGGAATCAAGATTGCTGGGAGAAACATCAATAACCTCAGATATGCAGATGACACCACCCTTATGGCAGAAAGTGAAGAGGAGCTAAAAAGCCTCTTGATGAAAGTGAAAGAGGACAGTGAAAAAGTTGGCTTAAAGCTCAACATTCAGAAAATGAAGATCATGGCATCTGGTCCCATCACTTCACGGCAAATAGATGGGGAAACAGCAGCTGACTGTTTTTCTGGGCTCCAAAATCACTGCAGATGGGGATTGCAGCCATGAAATTAAAAGATGCTTACTCCTTGGAAAGAAAGTTATGACCAACCTAGATAACATATTCAAAAGCAGAGACATTACTTTGTCAACAAAGGTCCGTCTAGTCACTGGTGTTCCCAGTGGTCATGTATGGATGTGAGAGTTGGACTATAAAGAAAGCTGAGCGCCAAAGGATTGATGCTTTTGAACTGTGGTGTTGGAGAAGACTCTTGAGAGTCCCTTGGACTGCAAGGAGATCCAACCAGTCCATCCTAAAGGAGATCAGTCCTGGGTGTTCATTGGAAGGACTGATGCTGAAGCTGAGACTCCAATACTTTGGCCACCTGATGTGAGGAGCTGACTCATTAGAAAAGGCCCTGATGCTGGGAAAGATTGAGGGGAGGAGGAGAAGGGGACGATAGAGGACAAGATGGTTGGCTGGCATCACTGACTCAAGAGACATAGATTTGGGTGGACTCCAGGAGTTAGTGATGGACAGGGAGGCTTGGCCTGCTGAGCTTCATGGGGTCACAAAGAGTTGGACATGACTGAGTGACTGAACTGAACTGAGCATACACATTCAGAGTCAGCTCATCTCTCTCTGGTTGGAAGTCCACGGTGAACTGTACATGGTGAAGGAGAATATCCCAGAAAGCCACCCCTCCCCAGACCTCACTAGACCTTCGCTATGGTCTGCTCCACGATAAGCCGTGCTTCCCATGGCTTCTATGTCCTTTGCTATATCCTTTCCTGCCTCTCCAACTCCAACTTTTTCCCAGTTTCATCTGGATTTCTTAGTCTATGTTTTGCAAGAATCTCCAGTTTGTTCAGCTTCTCTGAACTTACCACTTATATTCTTGTCCACATGAAAACCTAGCTTTCTCCAGAGGACTCTGTCACTCTGGTAGCTCTCAGATTGTGGCTGCTCTTTTTTCTGTTTATTTTTCCTGATAACTCTTTTACTACCAGATTGAAATGTTGAATGGGTGTGTTTGTTGTCATTTCTGTATCCTCTCCCAGAAATTACTAAAATCTTACTATACTTGGATCCCACATCATCAGATTAGTACTCTTCTATTTTCATTTCCCTTTAGGTAGTTGCTTATCTGTTTTTTTCCCCCGATGGTCTTAATCTCTTACTCACTTTTTTCTTTCTGAGACCACTCCTGTCCTTATATGTAAGTGAATAATCCTTCTATCACACTTCCTCCCATCCAATACTCAAGTTCTCCACATTTCCTTGGTTATTCACTCTGATGACCATTCCCCAAACTTTGCTATTACTGATAACTAACCTGTGTATTTTAAGCGTGTATCTCAATTACTAACCAATACCTTCAACTTTTCAACCTCATCTCCTCTAGAACCTCAATGCCAACAACCTAGGGGCTCCACTGGGATTTTCAATCCATTGATTTGCAGTGTTCATCATTCTCTACCTCGTTTATTGAGGGTCTTTTTACCCTCATTACCCAGAATAAAGCTTAGGGTAATTTCTTATACAGATACTACCTAGCTGTAGTCTATCATTTTTTCTACTTTCTTTTCTTTAATGATGATTAAATAAATTCTTACAAATTAGAGACTATCCATTGTAATAACAAGGTACATAATATACAAAGATATTAAAGCATTACTTTGAGTCTGGAAGTGTCTGTTAAGGTTGGATGAAGTTAAGTAGCCAAATGGGCAGATTCATCAGAAAAACAGAGGACTCAAATCAACAAAATCAGAAATGAAAGAGAAGTTATAGCTAACACCATGCAAACACAAAGGATCATAGGAGATTACTACCAACAACTACAAGCCAATAAAATGGACAGTCTAGAAGAAATGGACAAATTCCTAGATGGGTACAATCTCTGGAGATTGAACCAGGAAGAAATAAAAAACATGAAAGATCAATTACTAGCAATGAAATGGAATCAGTAGTTTTAAAACTTTCAAGAAGCAAAAGTCCAAGAAAGATGACTTTACAGGAAAATTCTACCAAATGCTTAAAGAGTTAACACCTATCATTCTCAAACCCTTCTAAAAAATTGCAAAGGAAGGAATGTTTTTGAGCTTATTCTACAAGGCAAGCATCATCCTGGTTTCTGAACCAGATCAATGCAAGGATGAATAGATATCTCAAGTCAATCAATGATGCATCATAGTAACAAGATGAAGAACAAAAATCATGATTATACCAGTAGATTCAGAAAAAGTCTTTGACAAAATTCAGCATTTGTTTATGATAAAATTTCCCCCAAAAGTGGTTATAGAAGGAACGTACACTAACCTAATAAAGGCCATATCTTAAAAGCCCACAGTCAACATGATACTCAATGGAGGAAAGATGAAAGTATTTCTTTTAAGGTCAGGAATAAAGAAAGTTTGCTTACTCTTGTCATTTTTATTCAGCATAATGTTGGAAGACCTAGCCACAAAAATCAGATAAGAAAAAGAAGTAAAAGGAATTCAAACTGAAAAGGGAGAAATAAACTGATCCTCTTTGCAGATGCTACATAGCAAATCCTAAAGATGCTACCAAAACAACTACCAGAGCTTATCAATAAATTCAGTAACATTGTAGGACATAAAATTAATGTAGAGAAATCTGTTGCATTTCTAGACACTAACAATGAACTATTCAAAAGAGAAGTTAAGGAGCCAATCTCATTTACAATCCTATCATAAAGATTAACATGCCTAGGAATAAATCTAACTAAGAAGGTAAAGGGCCTATACTAAAAAAGATTTAAGACACTGATGAAAGAAACTGAAAACAATACAAACAGATGGAAAGTTATACCATATTCATGCACTGGAAAAATTAATATTGTTGAAATTATACTAGCCAAGACAATCTACAAATTCAATGCAATTCCTATCAAATTAGCATTGGATTTCTTCACAGAACTAGAGCAAATAATTTAAACCTTTGTATGGGAACATATACAATAGCTAAAGCAATCTTGCAAAAAAGGAACAAAATTGGAGGTATCACACTGCCTGATATCAGAATTAGACTATACTACAAATCAACAGTCATTAAAATAGCATGGTACTGGCACAAAACCAGACACAGAAATCAAAGGAACACAATAGAGAGCTCAGAAATATATCTATGTGTGTGTTTGTATGTGTGTGTGTGTGTGTGAGAGATATTTGCTCAGTCATATCTGTTTGTAACCCCATGGACCAGCTCACCAGGCTCCTCTGTCCATGGAATTTTCCAGGCAAGAATACTCGAGTGGATTAGCCATTCCCTTCTCCAGGGGATCTTCCAAACCCAGGGATCAAACCTGTAGGCATAACAATTCTGGCACAAATTGCAGCAACATTTTTTGGATCTGATTCCTATAGTGTATGGACTCTCCTGGTGGCTTAGATGATAAAGCGTCTGCCTACAATGCAGGAGACCCAGGTTCAATCCCTGGGTTGGGAAGATCCTCTGGAGAAGGAAATGGCAACCCACTCCAGTACTCTTGCCTGGAAAATCCCATGGACAGAGGAGCGTGGTAGGCTACAGTCCATGGGGTCGCAAAGAGTCAGACACGACTGAGCGACTTCACTTCACTTCACCTCTTCCTACAGCATAGGAAACAAAAACAAAAGTAAATTGGAGCTACTTAACTGTAGAAGGTTTTACACAGCAAACCAAACCATGGGCAACACAAAAAGGCAAGCTACTGACCAGGAGAAAATATTTTCAAATGACATAATTGATAAGAAATTAATACCCAAAATATAAAAACAGCTCATACAACTCTCTCTCTCTCTCTCTCTCTCTATATATATATATATATATATATATATACACACACACATATATATATATATACATGCATATATATATATATATACACACACATATATATATCTTTCTGAGCTATATACTTCTGAGCTCTCTATTGTGTTTCTTTGATTTCTGTGTCTGGTTTTGTGCCAGTACCACATATATATACATATATATATCTTATATATACAGATATATATATATAGAGAGAGAGAGTTGTATGAGCTGTTTTTATATTTATATATATACAAAACCCAAACAACCAATTTAAAAAGTGAGCAGAGGACCTGAATACATATTTTCTGCTGAAGATGCACAGTTGCCTAACAGGCACATGAAAAGATGCTCAGCATCACCAACCATCAGGGAAATGCAAATCAAAACCACAATGTGATAACTCCTCAAACCTGTCAGAGTGGCTATCGTTAAAAAGATCACAAATAACCAATGTTGTTGAAGATATGGAGAAAGGGGAACTCTTGTCCCCTGTTACTGGGAATGTAAATCAGTGTATCCACTAAAAAGTTTCCTTAAAACACTAAAAATTGAACTATAATATTATCCTACATTTCTACTCCTGAGTATATATCCAAAGAAAATGAAAATATTAATTCAAAAATATATGCGCATCCCAGTGTTACTGAAAGCATTATTTACAGTAGCTAAGATAAGGGAGTAACTTAAGTTCATCAGGAGATGAATGGATGACAAATACGTGTTATAGGTATGCAATGGAATAATAGTAATAGAAAAGAATAAAAATTTTGTCATTTGCTGTAACATGGACGGGCCTGAAGGGTATTTCTGCTTAGTAAAATAAGTCAGACAGAGAAAGACTAATACTTTTTAAGTGATAATATTATCACTTATATGTGGAATCTAAAAAAAAAGAATTTTATTATATGTGACTAAATGAATAAAATAAAACAGAAACAGACTGATGGATCTAGACAACCAACTAGCGGTTACCAATGAGGAAACAGAAGTAGGGTGGGGGAGAAGATATAAAATAAGTAAACTACAAGGATATATTGCATAGGATAGTTAAAATAACTGCAAACAGAGTGTAAAAATTTTGAACCACTTTGTTGTATACCTGAAACTAATATATTGTAAATCAATAATACTTCAATAAAGAAAAAGTTTAAAACTTCCTATCCTTGGGCAGGATGTATTTCAAAAGGAAGTGATGATCCAGTAACAACAATAAACTGTGATTAATGGTATGACTATATAAAGTTATATGGGAAGTTAAATTAAAAGTCATTTTTGAGATACTGAAAAGGGGATGAGCTTGTTGGCAAAACCTTTTCAGCATGGGCCTTGAGCTGGGGGAGCATTTGAGGTAAGTAGAAACTCTCAAGGGCTTCCCTGGTGGCTCAGACGGTAAAGCGTCTGCCTGCAATGGGGGAGACCAGGGTTCGATTCCTGGGTCAGGAAGATCCCCTGGAGAAGGAAATGGCAATCCGACTGAGCGACTTCACTAGAAACTCTCTAGGTGATAGAAGCAGGCAAAAAGGAGTTCCCTTGTGGTCTAGTGTTTAGGATTTGGCATTTTCACTGCAAAGGCCTGGATTCCATCCCTGGTTGGGGAACTGAGATTCTACAAGACACACAGTCAAAAAAAATATATATATATATATTGAGACTGTTCTGGGATTGAAGTGAAATGTTAGTCACTTAGTCATGTATGACTCTTTGTGACCCTGTGGACTGTAGCCCACCAGGCTCCTCTGTCCATGGGATTCTTCAGGCAAGAATATGGGAGTGGATAGCTATTCTCTTCTCCAGGGGATCTTCTCAACCCAGGGATCAAACCTACGTTTCTTATGTCTCTTGTATTGACAGGCAGGTACTTTACCACCAGTGCCACCTGTCCTGAGATTACTTATCATATTAAAAATATATAGGCAAAAGTATTTCAGTACATAGAAATATATGGGCATTACATACACATTCAATTCAGTTCAGCTGAGTCACTCAGTCGTGTCTGACTCTTTGTGACCCCATGAATTGCAACATGCCAGGCCTCCCTGTCCATCACCAACTCCCGGAGTTCACTCAGATTCACGTCCATCGAGTCCATGATGCCATCCAGCCATCTCATCCTCTGTTGTCCCCTTCTCCTCCTGCCCCCAATCCTTCCCAGCATCAGAGTCTTTTCCAATGAGTCAGCTCTTTGCATGAGGTGGCCAAAGTACTGGAGCTTCAGCTTCAGCATCATTCCTTCCAAAGAAATCCCAGGGCTGATCTCCTTCAGAATGGACTGGTTGGATCTCCTTGCAGTCCAAGGGACTCTCAAGAGTCTTCTCGAACCCCACAGTTCAAAAGCATCAATTCTTCAGCGCTCAGCCTTCTTCACAGTCCAACTCTCACATCCATACATGACCACAAGAAAAATCATAGCTTTGACTAGATGGACCTTTGCTGGAAAAGTAATGTCTCTGCTTTTCAATATGCTATCTAGGTTGGTCATAACTTTTCTTCCAAGGAGTAAGCGTCTTTTAATTTAATGGCTGCAATCATCATCTGTAGTGATTTTGGAGCCCCCAAAAATAAAGTCTGACACTGTTTCCACTGTTTCCCCATCTATTTCCCATGAAGTGATGGGACTAGATGCCATGATCTTCGTTTTCTGAATGTTGAGCTTTAAGCCATCTTTTTTCACTCTCCTCTTTCAATTTCATCAAGAGGCTTTTTAGCTCCTCTTCACTTTCTGCCATAAGGGTGGTGTCATCTACATATCTGAGGTTATTGATATTTCTCCCGGCAATCTTGATTCCAGCTTGTGCTTCTTCCAGTCCAGCGTTTCTCATGATGTACTCTGCATAGAAGTTAAATAAGCCGGGTGACAATATACAGCCTTAACCTACTCCTTTTCCTATTTGGAAAGGAGTCTGTTGTTCATGTTCCAGTCTGTTGTTCCATGTCCAGTTTTAACTGTTGCTTCCTGACCTGCATACAGATTTCTCAAGAGGCAGGTCAGGTGGTCTGGTATTCCCATCTCTTTGAGAATTTTCCACAGTTTATTGTGATCCACACAGTCAAAGGCTTTGGCATAGTCAATAAAGCAGAAATAGATGTTTTTCTGGAACTCTCTTGCTTTTTCCATGATCCAGCGGATGTTGGGAATTTGATCTCTGGTTCCTCTGCCTTTTCTAAAACCAGCTTGAACATCAGGGAGTTCACGGTTTATGTACTGCTGAAGCCTGGCTTGGAGAATTGTGAGCATTTTATCTTGTTACTATTTCATTCAAAACTAGGGCTCCATCTTGGGCTACAAGATGACTCCTCTTTCTACCATCACTCCCTCTTTCCAGGAGAAAAAAATCCATCTGTCCAAAGCTGAAATTACACACAGTTTTTCTACTCTCATCAAATATTACCCAGATAGCTACAGCAAGTTATCAGGAGGATAGGAACCTCTTCTTTAGAGGTCCACCTAAAATTCTGAAGGTTTCATTATTAAAGAAGAGAAAGAGGACAGTTACAGGAGGAAAGAAGCAGTCCTTGCTATGAATGGGAGTGAATTTTCCCAAATATGTCTTCCATGGTATAAATATATTTAAATTTTGATAACATATTTTCAGTGCTCTGTATCTAAATAAAGACATGTTTTGGATGAAATTGTAGGGAAAATATACTAATATTTTAATCTCTGCTCCAAATTATTTAGTGATCAAAATTCAGATAGTTGGCAAATGAACTAACATGCCTGAGAGATGAATTTATGCATGCTTGCATTATGGGTAGTTGTAATTAACAGTCACTCATCCTGCCTTCCTGCTGTTTCTTTGGACTTCCTTCCCAGACTCTTCTGATAGTTGTACCTTTTTGTATGCCTCTAAATGTTGAATTATTAAGGTTCAATAATTTAATTTTATTTTCAGCCAACATTCTTTAAAAAGACCATACGCTTTCATGTATCTTTTAATACTACTTATGTAGAGAATTTTCAGACCTAGAGCTCCAATTTAGATGTTGCATTTTAAGCTCAGATACATAGATCCAGCTGCTTACATGACACCTCCACTATCTCTCAGAATTGGATTCTGGATTTCTCCCAACTCAATTTGTTATACAAATTACACTATTTCTCAGTTAAAAAAAAAGTTCTCATTCCCTTTCAGAATAAAATCTTATCTTGCCTACAAGGTTCTTTAAGATCAGAATCCCCTCCCTCTCTAATCTCAACTTTCACCTCCCCAGAGGGAAACCCACTTGTTTTGTTCCAGCTATTGGGTTCCACGTGCCATGATCTTTCCTACTCCAAATATGTTCATGTGATTTTTTCTATATACTTGTGTGCTCTTCTCACTTTCAGTCTTTCTTCTGTTACTTTCAGTGTTCCTCTTTGTCTCTTCTCAGAAGTGTGTTCTTTTTCAATTCAGTTTGATCACTGTTACCGTTTAGCCATTCAGATTTACTCTGTGTATTTAATATACTAGGACTTATTCCTATCATGCTATGTTTACTTTTTGCTACATCCTTCTTGGTTTTTCCCCCTTTTGCATAGCTGCTATTCCATTTTTTTCTTTCTTTCTTTCTCATGCTACCAATTTCTTTCTGTTGGCTCAAAATTTATAAATTTCATGTCGTTTTTTATTTTAGTGATTGCTTTGAAGTTTTAATTTAGTTACTTAAGTTGAAATTGTATCTCTCTTTTCTTCTACTGAATAGTACCAGACCTTATATCTTTAATTCCTGAAAACACCCAAACTTCCTATGCCAGCTGGCATCTTCAAGCTGTTGAAGGGCATTTTGTTGCTCAGCGCTAAGTCGCGTCCAGCTCTTCGTGACTGCATGCACTGCAGCGCACCAGGCTTTCCCGTCCTTGACTGTCTCACAGAGCTTGCTCCAATTCAGGCCCGCTGAGTTGGTGATGCCCTCCAACCATCTCGTTATCTGCCATCTCCTTTTTCCTGCTGCTGTCAATCTAGTCCAGCATCGGTGTCTTTTCCAATGAGTTGGCTCTTCAATTCTGTATTTCAACCCTCTTATTAAGCATTATTATTACTATTTTACAAGTCAATGTTTATGTAGAATTATCTACATATCTGTCTTTTTCTTTCCTCATTAATTTCCTCTTCATTTCTAACCTTTCATTTAAATTATTTTTCTTCCTCTTCAAGGATGTATTTAAGCATTTCTTTTATTGGAGATCTTTGGGTTGTAAACTCTCCTTTTTGATTGCCGGAAAGTATCTTTTTTCACTCTCATTTGCTAGGCATACAATTATATGTCAGCATATTATTTCTTAAAGCTTTAAAATATGTTATTTTATTCTCTCTGGCATCAATTTTTAAATTTTGAGAGTTGGCTACCTATTATTACTTTGTAGTTAATCTGCTTTTCTTATTTAGATGCTTCTAACATTTATTTGTCTTTGGTTCTACAGTTTCATCATAAAATGACTAACTTTGTATTCCATTTCATTTATACTGTTTGATTGTTGTTTTTCAATAGATAAAGTTATGTCCAACTCTTTGTGACCGCATGACCTATAGCCCACCAAGCTTTTCTGTCCATCGAATTTCCCAGGCAAGAATACTTGAGTGAGTTGCCATCTCCTTCTCCAGGTGTATCTTCCTGACCCTGAAATCAAACCCATGTCTCTAGTTTCCTGCATTGGCAGATGGATTCTTTACCACTGAACCATCTGAGAAGCTCATATTGTATAATATGATTAAATGTGCACTTTCAAATCTGAAAATATGCATCTTTGGTTAATTTTGGAAAATTCTCTGCTGTTGTATCTTTAAATCTCTCCATAATTTTCTCTATTGTCTCCTTTAGGAATTTTGTTTAAATGTGTGGTAGAGCTTCTCATTTTATGTTTATAATTTCTATCAAATTTTTCTGTTTCTCCCTGATGAATTCTGAATGATTTTTTCAGATTTTTTTTTCAATTTTAAATATCTTGAGCAATTTTCAATCTGCTGTTTGTCTCTTTCAGCAAGTATCTTTACTTTTTTAATTATTATACTTTACATATTAAAAATTCCTTATTTTTGTTATTTTTTACATTGTCTAACCTATCAAATTTGGAAAAATCAGCAGTGGACACAGGACTGGAAAGGTCAGTTTTCATTTCAATCTCAGAGAAAGGTAATGCCAAAGAACGTTCAAACTATTGCACTAATTTCACATGCTAGCAAAGTAATGCTCACAATCCTTCAAGCTAGGGATCATCAGTATGTGAGCCGAGAGCTTCCAGATGTACAAGTTGGATACAGAAAAAACAAAGGAACCAGAGATTAAATTGTCAACATTCGTTGTATCATAGAAAAAGCAAGGAAACTCCAAAACAACAACAACAACAGCAAACAAACCATCTATTTCTGCTTCACTGAGTATGCTAAAGCCTTTGCTTGTGTGGATCACAATAAACTTTGGAAAATTCTATTTTTTAAATACAAATTTATTTAGAATTCTTAAAGAGATGGGAAACCCAGACCACCCTACTTGTCTCCTGAGAAATCTGTGTACAGGTCAAGAAGCAACAGTTAGAACCAGACATGGAACAACAGACTGGTTCCAAATTGGGAAAAGAGTACATCAAGGCTGCATATGGTTGCCCTGCTTATTTGACTTCCAGGCAGAGTACATCATGTGAAATCTCAGGTTGTATGACTCACAAGCTGGAATCAAGATATCTGGGAGAAATATCAATAACCTCAGATATGCATGTGATACCACTTTAATGGCAGAAAGTGAAGAGGAACTAAAGAGCCTCTTGATGAATGTGAAAGAGGAAAATTAAAAAGCTGATTTAACTCAACATTCAAAAAACAAAGATCATGGCATCAGATCCCATCACTTCATGGCAAATAGATGGGGAAAAGATGCAAACAGTGATAGATTTTTTTTCCCCTAAGGTTCCAACATCACTGAATATGGTAACTGCAGCCATGAAATTAAAAGACACTTGCTCCTTGGAAGAAAAGCTATGACTAACCTAGACAGTGTATTGAAAAACAGAGACATCACTTTGCTGACAAAGCTCTGTATCGTTGAGGGTATGATTTTTCCAAGAATCATGTATGGAGAGAGCTAGACCATAAAGAAGGCTGAGTGCCTAAGATCTGATGTTTTTGAACTGTTGTTCTGGAAAAGACTCGAGAGTTCCTTGGACAGCAAGGATATCAAACAAGTCAGTCCTATAGGAAATCAGCCCTGAATATTCACTGAAAGGAATGATGCTGAAGCTGAAGTTTCAATACTTTGGCCACCTGATGTGTAGAGCGGACTCATTGGAAAAGACCCCGATGCTGGGAAAGATTGAGGACAAGAGGAGAAGGGAGAGAGACGATGGGATTGTTGCATGGCATCACTGAATCAATGGACAGAGTCTGAGCAAACTCTGGGAGATAGTGAAGGACAGGAAAGCCTGGCATGCTGCAGTCCATGGGATCACTAGGAGTCAGACGTCACTTAGTGACTGAACAATAGCAAAGATTTATGATAGCCTTTTATTCCTTAGTCATGTTTTTGACTGTGTGAATCACAACAAACTGTGGAAAATTCTTAAAGAGATTGGAGTACCAGACCACCTTACTTGACTCCTGAGAAATCTGTTTGCAGGTCCAGAAGTAACAGTTAGAGCTGGACATGGAAAAATGGACTGGTTCAAAATTGGGAAAGGAGTACCTCAAGGCCATATATTGTCACCCTGCATTTTTAACTTATATACAGAGTACATCATGAGAAATGCTGGGCTGGAAGAAGCACAGGCTGGAATCAAGATTGCCCGGAGAAATATCAATAACCTCAGATATTCAGATGACACTATCCTTATGGCAGAAAGTGAAGACGAACTAAAGAGCCTCTTGATGAAAGTGAAAGAGCAGAGCCAAAAAGCTGGCTTAAAGCTCAACATTCAAAAAGCTACCCCCGTGGCGAATTCATGTTGATGTATGGCAAAACCAATACAATATTGTAAAGTAATTAGCCTCCAATTAAAATAAATAAATTTAAATAAAAAAAATTTAAAGCTATGATCATGGCATCTGACCCCATCACTTCATTGCAAATAGATGAGGAAACAATGTGAGCAGTGACAAATTTTATTTCCTTGGGCTCGAAATCTCTGCAGATGGTAACTGTAGCCATGAAATTAAAAGATGCTTGCTCCTTGGAAGAAAAGCTGTGACAAAGGTAGACAGTATATTAAAAAGCAGAGACATTACTTTATCAACAAAGGTGTGTATAGTCAAAGCTATGATTTTTCCAGTAGTCATGTATGGATGTGAGCTTTGGACCATAAAGAAGGCTGAGCACAAAAGAATTGATGCTTTTGAACTGTGGTGTTGGAGGAGACTCTTGAGAGTCCCTTGGACTGAAAGGAGATCAGACAAGTCAATCTTAAAGGAAATCAGTCCTGAATATTCATTGGAAGGACTGATTCTGAAGCTGAAGCTTCAATACTCTGGCCACCTGATGTGAAGACTGACTCATTAGAAAAGACCTTGATGCTAGGAAAGATTGAAGGCGGGAGGAGAAGGGGACGACAGAAGATGAGATGGTTGGATGGCATCACCGACTTGATGAGCATGAATTTGAGCAAGCTCTGGGAGTTGGTGATGGACAGGGAAGCCTGGTGTGCTGTAGTTCATGGGGTCCCAAGAGCCAGACATGGCCATGTGACTGAACTGAACTGAGCTGTATTTCTGTGGGCTTCCCTGGTGGCTCAAATGTATTTCTATAAGCATATCTAGCATAATAATTTTACATTCAAAGAACAATTCCAATATTTTAAGTCTTTGAAGGTAGTATTCTTCTCTTTAATGCCTCTGCTTACCCTTCACCTTAGTCTTCCCTGATAGCTTAGTTGGTTAAGAATCTGACTGCAATGCAGGGCACCCCGGTTTGATTCCTGGGTAGGAAGATCCCCTGGAGAAGGGATAAGCTACCCACTCCAGTATTGTTGGGCTTCCCTTGTGGCTCAGCTGTTAAAGTTTCTGCCTGCAATGCAGGAGACCTGGGTTTGATCCCTGGGTTGGGAAGATCCCCTGGAGAAGGGAAAGGCTACCCAATCCAGTATTCTGGCCTGGAGAATTCCATGGACTGTA
Source organism: Capra hircus (assembly GCF_001704415.2). NCBI lineage: Eukaryota > Metazoa > Chordata > Mammalia > Artiodactyla > Bovidae > Capra > Capra hircus. Next base: position 1,433,738 of record NC_030816.1, on the reverse strand, counting down.
TCAAGGATCCAAGCTCTTGCACCACCCACTCACTGGTTAAGGATCTTTTTCTTATTCATCTATTCATGCCTCTATTCCCAATGCCAAGGGGTCACAAAGAGTCGGACCCGACTAAGCTACTTTCACTTTCAGTCTTCATCTTGGTACCCTCTCTCATGTTGTACATTTTGTGTGTCTGACCTGTTAATGTATCTGTGAGAGTTCAATGAGATCTGAATTGGAAAAACTTCCTTCCATCCTTTCTTTTTTTTTTCTTTGAAAGAGAGAATAATTCCTTTCTTCTTGTTTCTGTTATGTAGCTAGGTATGGCTCCTGGGAGACCATAAAATAATTAATTAGTTAAAGCTGTGTAGGATTTTTTTGGTACCTTGAAGTTATTGTAAAATTCAACCCAGGTACTACAAGAAGACTGGCTTCTGGATTTCTCCCATGCTCACCTGTTACCTGAGAGTTAAAGTTTTGTCAGACCAACTTCCTTGTTATTTCCACTCATGGGACAATTTGCCCTAGCTTTTTGCTTTTCCTGAAATAGTACTTCTAAGGGACTCTGAATTATATAAAGGATCCCTAACTGGACTCCCCACTTTTAAGTCCTTGTTTTGTGTTGCTTGCATGCTCCTTTAAGACTTACAGCTCCTTGAAAGTGAAACTACTAGTCTCTCAGTCTTGTCTGAGTCTTTGCAACCTTAGGGAGCAGCCTTAGGGAGCAACCAAGCTCCCCTGTCCATGGAATTCTCCGATCAAGAATACGGAGTGGGTAGCCATTCCCTTCTGCAGGGGATCTTCCTGACCCAGGGATCAAATCTGGGTCTCCTGCATTTCAGGCAGATTCTTTGCCATCTGAGCCATCTCCTTGGGGATCAGAAAATGTCTATATTGCAAGCTTCTGTATTTGGACATTTTTAAAGTCACTGTGTATTGATATGCTCGCTTCATTATTCCCTTCTAAAGATTCTCTTTACTTTCTCATAATCTTGGTTATCTGTTTTTAGAAGATTTTTTAATATTTTGAAGATTTTGTGGGGATAGAAATTTCAGGATTTGTAGTCTAGTATATTATCAGAAGGGGCTGCCCTGGTACCTCAGTCGGTAAAGAATCTACTTGTAGTACAGGAGACCTGGGTTCCATTCCTGGATCAGGAAGATCCCCTGGAAAAGGAAATGGCAACCCACTTCAGTATCCTTGCCTGGAAAATCCCATGGACAAAGGAGCCTGGGGGGCTGCAGTTCATGTGGTCGCAAAGTGTCAGACACGACTGAGTGAATAACACTTTCATATTATCAGAAATGCAAGCCTGTATACTTGTTTTAAATCATTTTATCAACTGAGTGTCATTCTCATATGGACATGTTAATTAAAATAGTTTACAGTTCTAGGGATAATAATGGTAGTAATAATAATAAATTCATACACAAGTTGAAGAATAGCTGCTGTGAAATTATTTTTGCAATCTAAGTTTCCTTTTCACTCAGTAACCACTCTTCCCCACCAAGGAAAACAAGGTCATTTGTTCCATGCCAATCTATGGAACGATATGACCACACTGTGGTTGGATCACCATTGTTACTCTCTGATCATTGGTAGCTTCACAACATTTTGATCAGATTAAGCTTTGGTACTTACTAGATATCACAGTGGCAGGCAAGAAATCATCATGACACTACATTGTGCTTTGCAAAGAAAATGCTCAATTTGTATAGCTTTTAAGGAGATACTAATGTGTCAGATTATTACATGACAAAATACTTTATCTTGATAATTGTGGGCCATGGTTTTAGGTTTTTGTCATCATCTCTTTATCACATAAATGATCTTCCTATTGAAATAAGCATATTCCAGCAGTGTAGAATTTAATTGTCTAAGATCATTTATATCTTATAATAAGTACCTCATGGTTTTAGAAAATTGGCATTAATATAAAATAATAGCTTTTTGAAACGCTGACATAATCATAGGAATATGCTTGTATCCTTTTATATGGTAATGGAACAATAAACACTTAAACATTTTCTGGAAAGAAAGCTGGGTGTGTTTGTGTGTACATGCATGTGTGTGCAGAACCAGCTATATGTACGTGATTCTGCATATTGTAATCAACTTTCCACATTGTATTCTGGCCTCTTAGTTGTCATGATCCCAGGTTTTGGAATCTATTGTGAAGTGACTTATTTCCTGAAAAAACATTCCAATAAAGAATGTTCAATCCAGGTCCCTCACAATTAAATATGAACTTTTGGCCTAGATTAGTTATTGTCTATCTGACATTTAGTTGCAGGTCTTCTAGGGTAAAAATTATGTTCAATGGAAGAAGTTTAAGGAATGTGATTTGGGTAGGGTTGGTTTCTGTTCTGTTTAGGGAAAACTCTTTTTTCTTCAAAACACACAAAATTTAGGAAAAATGACAAGATGTACTCATGTTAAGTAATATCATAAAACTTATTTTTCACAAAAAGTTAAAAGACACTAAATGGAAGAAGAAACTGGAAACACTATTCTTCGTTGCTGGACATTGTCAAGAAATCTTGTCAGGTGATATGAACCCAAGACAGCTCTTTGTTTCTCCACTTTTCCCACCTTGTTTATCCTTTCTCCTCCTTCGCATGGGTCCAGATCCTTGGTTTCTCTCCTTTTCTTCTATTGGAATATTTTAGGCTTGCCCACTGATAGTCCTTCCAACTCCACCACTTCCCACGGGTGTGGCCTTGGTTGACTTTCTAATACTTTTTCAGCCTAGGCTTCTTCATTCACAAAATGAAGAGGGTAACACAGTGTTTGGACATCACTGCAGATGGTGATTGCAGCCATGAAATTAAAAGACGCTTACTCCTTGGAAGGAAAGTTATGACCAACCTAGACAGCATATTCAAAAGCAGAGACATTACTTTGCTAACAAAGGTCCATCTAGTCAAGGCCTATGGTTTTTCCAGTGGTCATGTATGGATGTGAGAGTTGGACTGTGAAGAAAGCTGAGAGCCAAAAAATTGATGCTTTTGAACTGTGGTGTTGGAGAAGACTCTTGAGAGTCCCTTGGACTGCAAGGAGATCCAACCATTCCATTCTAAAGGAGATCAGTCCTGGGTGTTCATTGGAAGGACTGATGCTGAGGCTGAAACTCCAATACTTTGGCCACCTCATGCCGAAGAGCTGACTCATTGGAAAAGACTCTGATGCTGGGAGGATTGGGGGCAGGAGGAGAAGGGATGATAGAGGATGAGATGGCTGGATGGCATCGCCGACTTAATGGATGTGAGCTTGGGTGCACTCCGGGGATTGGTGATGGACAGGGAGGCCTGGCGTGCTGCAGTTCATGGGGTTGCAAAGAGTCGGACACAACTGAGTGACTAAACTGAACACAGTGTTGAAAACAAGCATTATCAGTAAGTAATAAAGGCCGTGAAAGGAAAGTGAAAGTTGCTCAGTCATATCTGACTCTTTGCGACCCCATGGACTAGTCCATGGAATTCTCCAGGCCAAAATACTGGAGTGGGTAGCTGTTCCTTTCTCCAGGGGATCTTCCCAACCCAGGGATTGAATCCAGGTCTCCCACATTGCAGGCAGATTCTTTAACAGCTGAGCCATTAAGAGAAGCGCTGGCATAGATACTACTAATAAATAGAAGCATAGACATAATAAATTGAGAGTTTATATTAATCACACATCTTTGGACTGGTGATGGTGTGGTGGTTTAGTCGCTAAGTCGTGTCCAACTCTTGCGATCCCATGGGCTGTAGCTTGTCAGGCTACTCTGTCCATGGGATTCTCCAGGCAAGAATACTTGAGTGGGTTGCCATTTCCTTCAAAGTCAGATCAGAGAAAATACAGTGCAAGCTTCTATATAGCTGAGAAAAACAAAAACAAAGAAACAGAAAGGACACTAAACAATTACAAATAGATTGCAGTTGTTACTTTTAATTTTTATTTCTACTTTCCACATTGTTCCTAGCATCTGGTAAATGATAAATCAATTTGACACTAAAATCTATAGAAGCAAAACTTTTTCAAGCCTGTGCTGAAAGATTGCTACATTGAAAGTGAGAATAGTCACAGTTATACTTTCCATTTCACTGAAATACTTCTACATTTTTCCTTTGAAGAATGTCCTCTTAAAAGTTTCTCCTTCTCAGTGACCTGATTCCATGTTAGGTTTCTACTAAACAAAAAGTTTATAGCCAGCACTGGTGTCCACTGCAAAGTCTGGAAATAGTGTGGAACAAAGCATGGATTTTTTCATTTAAGTTTAAGCTTCAGGTTTTTTTTTTAATCATTTGTTAAGGATAGCAATTAAAACATTCTACCTTTTGGCATCTAAGAAAAGCAGATAAATTCTGTTCCTTCATTAATCATGTGGAGAATCTAGGGTAAGTGAATGTGATTAAATTCTCATAAAATTAAACTATTATTTCAACATTTTACAAAAAAAAACTTCTATAGTTTATAATTGTATGCTATTAGATTGGCGATAATGGTGTCTATGTGTTTTGTGATAGATTGTCTTTCCTTGTGACGTAATCGTTAGTAACCTTTATTCACTTCACTTCACTCCCCTCTTTCTCAAATTTTTAGTTGCTATCAGTATCAGGAAAATCTCTCTTAGATGGCTCAACATATAACGAATCTGCCCTGCAATAAGGCAAACTGGGTTTGATCTGGTGGGTTGGCTGAAAACCTCTTGGAGAAGGGAATGGGCTGACCACTCCAATAATTCTTTGCCCTGCCGAGAATCCCAAATGGGACAGAAGAGCCTGGCTAGGCTACTAGTCGCAATGGGGTCACAAAGAGATATGACTTTGGACTGAACTGAAGTGACAATTCCTTAAGGAAAACACCAGATCTTCTGAGGACCCCGCATCTCTAGGGATTAATTTTAAAGGTCCGGGAATAAGAAATATACATCGTATAACAACCACTTGATTGGGAATTGCGGCACAATGCTACAGTGACACTGTGCTTACACGCTCTGCAGAAATATGCCATCATCGCTGTGACCGATGAGGCAAAATCCAAGCGATGCGCAAAACTGCCCATGGCCCTGTCTTGTAAGCTCCCTGCCAAGAGTGATTTCCCTTCACATTTTTTAAAGTTGTCAGCAGAAAGGAAAGGAAAAGGAAAGAAAAGAAAAGAGAGAATACCTAAGGAAGTCTGAAATATTTATCAACAGATCCTTTCCTGAAAAAGTTTGCCAACCCCTGTCCGTGGTAATCCTAGTTCATTCACTCTGCAAACATGTAATGACCACTCACTCCATGTTGAACATGCGCCCTAACTCTGCTGATAGGAACACAGGGACCAAAAGAGGCAGGAACCAGTGTTTAAGTCTCACATAGGTCACATTGCTTGTGGGACAGGTCATAATTAACTTGTAATTACGGTTTGTGAAGTAGCAATACATTAGCGAGATAATTTTAAATAGTAATTTGTTATGAAGACAATATAAGATCGGTATGTCTTCTCCCGAGGTGACATCTGAACTAACCCTCAAGGCCTGGCTTGGCTACAGTGAGGCGATTTGGGGAGAGCATGACCAGTATGCAGAATAAAGAACAAAGGCAGGAGTCTAGAGTCAGAAATGAGTTTGGAGTCTTCAGAGAGGCCAGTGTGGAGAGAAAGTAGAGAGGAGACGCACTGCTTGAGGAGCAATGTGCAAGAGAGAAAGTTTTGCAGGGCTGGGAGGGTTGTCAGGAGGACTTTTTACATTTTAATCTAAGGGCGATGGAACCATAGCCTGTAAACCCATTTTCAAGCCCAAGGTGGTGGTGTTTAGTTGCTAAATTGTGTTCGACTCTTGCAACCCCATGGACTGCAGACTGCCAGGCTCCTCAAAACCCATGACTTAGATATAAATGAACAGTACATCACTACTTCGAGATATATTAAAACTCAAATTAAAATGATTGTGTTAATAAAAGAAATTCCTAGAGAACAATAGTAGCTTTTGTCTTGCAGATTGAATATACTTCCCCTCACTTTGTGTTCATGCATAATCTTAGGGGATATAAAATCAGAATTAATTATAGACTAATGTACCAAAATAAACATACTTAAACTCAGTCTTAAAGGAAGATAATGCTTTTAAAAGTGCTCTATTTCTTAGGAACTTATGTGTCCACAAATCTAACTTAATTAAAGATACAGATTATGTTTTATTTAAAGTTATAATATCAAAATTTATTCTCTGGAAGTAGTAGTTCTTTCTCCTTGATAATGAGTCTCATAACACATCTATACTTATGTTACATAAAAAAGAATCTTTATAAAGGGTAATAATTTGGGGTTTTAGAAACTTAACATTCTCCATAGTAACTATGATATATTATGATGACTTAACCATAAAGGCAAGTGTGAGAACCCAATGAATAATTCATGCTGTCTGACCCTAACTTCATGTGTTAATTGCGTTAGACATCAGCTTCAACGGAAAATCCATTTAAAAATAAACTGGATGGCACTGAACACAAATAGTAACAAGAACTCTAAAAAACCATATGGTAAACTGCAATGCTTATTATTTTAAAACATTAATTTTGTTTTCCCAAAGAAGAATATATATAATGCATAATATAAAACTCACATTTCTAAACACATTTCTAAACATTCAAAACATACATTAGAAAACCTCATTTCACATCCAGCTGGCACTGAATTTATTGTATTAGAAGAGACAGTCTCTGGGACTGGCGGAATGCGGTGGTGCAAGTTAAGAACGCACACTGATTTCTCAATTTCTAGCAAAGCATTAATGATCCTTATATATTTGTCTCCCTGATGAGACCAAAGCTTATGATAATAGTGTTCACTCTCTAGTACTTCCTATTTGTAAGCACTCATTAAATAGATGTTTGCTAAAAGAAAGTATTAATTTTCTCTCTCAAAATACCAAATGAAATATTAATAGTAGTAAACTATGTGCAAAGGGAAGACATGCTGTCAGATACACAGAGCTGGTGTTGGTGCCTTGACACCATAATGCCTTGGGTGCCAGAGAGAGGGTCTAAGCCTTATTTATTTCCCCAGGAACAGGAGTGTCTCTTCTCTGAGGTTTTGAGGATGAAGCAGCATTAGAGGCATTTCACAGGGTGGCTTTGTGCTCTGATGAATGAAGCAAAAGAAATGATTAAGCTGAAATGACACCTTCAGACCTGGGGGTATCCAATCTCACACTCTCATTGACTTACCTGATTCTTGCTCTTCCTTTGTTCCTTTGTAAGTTTTTCATGTATATACCTCTGTGTGTGTGTGTGTGTGTGTGTGTGTGTTTATTTTGTGTTCAGTTGCTCAGTCATGTTTCACTCTTTGCGACCCCGTGAACTGTAGCCCGCCAGGCTCCTCTGTCCGTGGGATTCTCCAGGCAACAAGAATGGAGTGGTTGCCATTTCCTACTCCAGGGGCTCTTCCCAACCCGGGATCAAACCCGTATCTCTTGCATCTCCTGTTATTGGCAAGTGGATTCTTTACCACAGCACCACCTGGGAAGCCCATTCCATTTCCTAGCTCAACCGAAATGACTGAATTTCACCATCAATTTTTGGAGAGAAATTCAGAGCTTCTTCCCCAAGTCTTTGCAGGTTTGAGAATGTCAGCCTATTACCTTGATAATAGGAAAATAGCATAGACACGTAAAGAAATCTGATGATACCGTTTTCTCTTGGAACTTATAGAGACATTGCTCTATGGAATCACCACATTGAGCGCTTTTCAACAAGGCTTCCCCATTGATGATTTTATTGGCCTGATTTAATTGCATGTACTTTTGGCCCCAAGAAGTGCTCCAAAGTGCTTTAGTCCTAGGGTTTGTTCATGTTTGAGTGTCTTCCTCTTTTCCCTATATTTGAACGACAGTGTGACAACGGCTCATATTCTCCTGGCAGTCCTTCTGTGCAACTTGGTGGGCGTGTCTCCTCTGTGTCCTGGCTTATCTTGGAAGTACCAGCAACTCATCCAGGAGGTGCCTGAGAGTTGACTGCCCTTGTACTCATTTTTCTTGGAAAGAGGCGTGATCTTTCACTCTGCAGATGCAGTTATTGTTTCAGAGATCTTTTCTTCACGTACATTATTTTTTTTCTGCCTTCATTGTGGTTTTCTTGGTCCCTTGGTCTATTAGAGCAACTCCATTTCAGCTCCACCTCGCTCTACTACATTCCTTGTTATTTCTGGCTCATTTGGAAAATTGTCATAAGGCTTAAGTGACATCTCAGTGTTCAGTTTTCCCACTGCCATCCCAGCTCACTTCATTCTGTGGTTTTATTATGTCTTCATGCATTATTGTACTCACAAGATTATTATGTTTTCTTTCAGTAAAACTAAGAGAATTTTCATCTGCTTTTCCGACTGTGTTCTTAGGTTAGGTTATGAATAGATATGGTCCCTTTTTCACACTTTTAACATAAAAGGTCTGGTCAAATTAAAATAAAAAATGTCATCAGCTGTCATTATTTTATCATTTTGTCTATTTCAACTGATGATATCATTCATTAATATAATATAAATCTAACAATATGTAAGCATTTATAATCAATGGAGAGTCTGCCATGTAGTAGTAATTTCCTCATAAATTTCTTGATCTTCTTTGTTGTAAAGATGTTTCTTATGCCTGAGTTTACATGAGAAAAGAATAGCGACCACATAAAATATTATGAATTCTTCTAGTTGATAGCTAGATTTTCTCAATGGTATTTTTTGTGTGTCTCTCATGCAAATATCTCTAACTACAATTAGGGAAAGTGTGAGAACGCTCAAAGCTTTTTGACATCAGAATGAAGGATTTTGCTCTATGCTTCTGTTTCTTTTTTTAGCAGTCACCACATATGAATTATTCAAATGCTATCTTGGCAGGGTCATGCATAAACTATGTCAAATACATTAATTTAAGCTTTCAGTTAATGTCTTACAGAGATGCGAGAACATCTACCAGAGCAAATAATTGGACACAGGCCAGATATTTCATCATAGGGGCTGTCTGCAGTCTAGGAAGGTGTTAGGAAGGAGGCAAGAGACTCCAAGTTTCTAAGAACTAGCCTTGTGGATTCTCACTCTGAAGCAGGAGAGCACAAGAGCTTTCTTAGGAGAAATGTTTAAAGTGAGAGGCTATATAGTCTGAGGCTTCCCTCATAGCTCAGTTGGTAAATCATCTGCCTACAATGCAGGAGACCCCGGGTTTGATTCCTGGTCAGGAAGATCCCCTGGAGAAGGAAATGGTAACCCACTCCAGTATTCTTGCCTGGAGAATCCCATAGACAGAGGAGCTTGGCAGGCTACAGTCCATGGGATCACAGGAGTTGGACATGACTTAGCAACTAAACCACCACCACAATATAGTCTGCAGGAAGTCTCTTAAAGATTTTAACCTTTGTAACTAGCCCTGATGAAAGGCAAGGAGATGGAAGAGGTGTGTGTTTCAAATTGGGGCCTGCAATAAGTCCCCTTACATACGAATGAGCTCTGTTCCTAGAGCTCGTTCATAAATTCAGTTGGTTCATAGGTCCAATAAAATGTCTAGTTACCCAACTAACACAATCGGTACAGTACAGTACTGTACTGTAAAAGGTTTATAGTACCTTTCACACAAATAATACATAAAAAGCAAACAAAAATAAAACATTTTAAATCTTACAGTACAGTACCTTGAAAGCTACAGTAGTAGAGTACAACAGCTGGTACAGAGACTGGACCAAGTGAACAGGCAAGAAGAGTGGCTGCCTGGAGTTGGGAGAGGAGGTGGGAGATGGCAGAGCTGAAGGACCACCAGCAATAGGAGAGGGAGGGCGAGCTGCAGTTTCACTCTTGCCTGGCGTTGATGGCAGATTCTGGTTCCTTGCTGGATTCAATTCTATCCACCTTCCTGAAAAAAACAATCCAATGATATCTGGGTAGTAACTCTTTTTTTCTTGTCATTGATGGCACGTTGGCATTGGATTATATTCTGAATGGCTGCTGCAACCTTCATGTACCATTCTACATTTGGGTCCTATGATTCAAAAATTTATAAGACCTCCTCAGAGAAAATCCTCTTACCATTTTCTGTGTCATGAATCTCTTCAGTTCAGTTACTTCTTTCTCTTCTCACTCCAGTCTCAAATATTTTTACTTTTGTTTCTGTCATTATTGCTTTGTGCTTGTTAGTATAGTACCAGCTATATCACTATTGCTTTTACACTTGCTTCTGGACATCTGGGCTTGAAATAAAGATACTGTACTATTGTCCTCTATACAGTGAAGTGAAGAAGTGAAGTCGCTCAGTTGTGTCCGACTCTTTTGCGACCCCTGTGGACTGTAGCCTGCCAGGCTCCTCTGTCCATGGGATTCTCCAGGCAAGAAATACTGGAGTGGGTTACCATTTCCTTCTCCAGGGGATCTTCCCAGCCCAGGGATCGAACCCGGGTCTCCTGCATTGGAGGGAGACGCTTTAACCTCTGAGCCACCAGGGAAGCCCCGCTATACTCTGTGCTGCACTCTGTACAGTACTGTACATAAAGTACAAAAAAGCACAACCACTGGCAGAAGATGCACGCACACGACAACATACACCAGACACATGAACTAACTTACGTGACTGCACACGGAAAAGCACGTTCCCATCTTTGAAAGCTTGTAACTTGAAGGTTTGTATGCAGGGGACTTACTGTAGTTGGCTTGTTTCTGATTTTCCCTGGTGGCTCAGGTGTTAAAGAATCCGTCTGCAGTGCAGGAGACGACACTTTGATCCCTGGGTCAGGAAGATCTCCTAGAAAAGGAAATGGCAACCCACTCCAGTATTCTTGCCTGGGAACTCCAGGGACACAGGGGTCTTGGAGGCTACAGCCCTTGGGGTCACAAAGAGTCAGACCCGACTGAACACAGCTCTACTTGTTAGTTTTTACATACTGTAGCAAACCTCCTATTACCACTCTGGACATTTAAAGAGATAGATATGAGTGATTTGAGATTATCAGAGAACATGTCTTATATTTATAAAATTTAGCATTTAAAATATTGGTTGCATTAATTTAATCAACCATTCTCCTACAGGTAAGAAGAAAACAGCAATTAGAAGGGCCCTTTCTTCTAGGAAATTTTATTTCTGACAATTAATCAAACACTCTGGGAAACTGCTTTTCTGAATTTACTGACGCAAATATTTGTTTTAGCAAACCTTACTTTTCTTATGATTATCAATGAATTCTACTTTTTTTTCCTGTGAGGCTAACTGCCTTAAATGTTACAGATACTTCTTTTTTTTTTTTTCAGCTTCTTCATCTTTATTTTTTTTAAATTTAAATTTATTTATTTTAATTGGAGGCTAATTACTTTACAATATTGTATTGATTTTAATGATAACCCTGTATGTGAGATAGCAAAAGATACAGGTACTTTTTAATGAGAGTTTACTTTTGTGCCAGATATAATTTTATGCATTTTATATTTGTTTCATACTTAGTACTTACAAGGGCTATGTACAATTAATCATATTTATCTTTTATAAATGAGGAAATGTACAAATGGTTTAAGAAATATGACAAGATCAGAAATATGATAAGTCTCAGAGGCAAGGTCTTCATCTATGACCTTCTGACTAAAACACTAAGTTCTATTTCTTCTGTGAGTCAGTCAACAGATGCAAACATTTGTTGAGCATCTTCCACATCCCAGAGTCTAGTCTTGATACTAGGGAGATGGTGCTGAAAGAGGGTGAAAGCTCTGCATTTATGGGGCTTGCATTCTAGTGGAAACTCTTCAAAAACCTATCAATGAGTGAGGAAGTTCCAGTGCCATTAAAATATTTTTCTGTATTTTTGTTTTAAATGAGTTATAACTTAATAAAGCATATCTAAGCTGAAGAATACTCATGACACAAATCTTGATGTATCTTCATCTAGTGATAGAAACTTTTATTAATTGCTGTAAAGATCACTAGTCGCTTCCTTACTTTTATAACAGGGTTATTTACATGCATATATTGGGCATGTGTTGTTTGACACTCTCCATCCATTTACTTTTCTCCTGTTGGGTTTATTGGAAATGCTCCAGCCCCACTCAGTCATGTGGTCTCAAAAAGGGCTGGGGAGCTTCCCTGGTGGCTCAGTGGTAAAGAATCTGCTTGGCACTGCAAGAGACAGGGGTTCAGTCCCTGATGTGGGAAGAGTCTCATATGCTACAGAGCAACAAAGTCCATGCGCCACAACGCTTGAGCCTGTGCTTCTAGAGCCCAGGAAGCACCACTGGCTGGGCTCACAGCACAACCACTGAAGCTTGCACTCAGCAAAAGAGAAGCCGCTGCAATGAGAAGCTCACGCACCACAAGCAGAGAGTAGCTCCCGCTCTCCACAACCAGAGAAAGCCTGTGCAGCAAGGAAGAGCCAGCACAGCTGAAAATAATAAATAAAACTCTATCTTCAAAAAAGGCTCCGGCGATGGGCATGTGAACTAGACCTTGCTCCAGGCATTCCATTGCCTTGGCATTGATGATTTTTCAGGAACAGAAACAAACGCAATTCTGTCTGGAAAAAGTTAGGGCAAGATTTTCATTTGCTTCTGTTTGGACAAAGAGAAGTTCTCATTTCTTCCTTTGAACCTGAATGCCACAAGGCTACTGACACCAGAGCCGTTGTAACCATCTTGCTACCAAGGGAGGCCTGAGAGTAGAATCGATGCAGAAGTGGTTGTTGAAGGATGGGAGAAAAGCTAGCTGCTTTCGATACTGTTGTGACTGCTTCAGTTTCATGAGCGGATAACACCTCCTTTAAACTTTTGCGGCGTTGAAATAGACAGTTTCACGCTTGCAATGAAAAGAACACTTCTCAGCTTGTGTTCAGTTCAGTTCAGTTCAGTCGCTTAGTCGTGTCCGACTCTCTGTGACCCCGTGAATCGCAGCACCCCAGGTCTCCCTGTCCATCACCAACTCCTGGAGTTCACTCAGACTCACGTCCATTGAGTCAGTGATGCCATCCATCCATCTCATCTTCGGCTGTCCCCTTCTTCTTCTGCCCCCAATCCCTCCCAGCATCAAAGTCTTTTCCAATGAGTCAATTCTTCGCATGAGGTGGCCAAAGTACTGGAGCTTCAGCTTTAGAATCATTCCTTCCAAAGCAGTCCCAGGGTTGATCTCCTTCAGAATGGACTGGTTGGATCTCCTTGCAGTCCAAGGGACTCTCAGGAGTTGTGTTAGGGGGGCTAAAATCACTGTACTTGATTCAGAAGACCTCTTAATTCTGTTTCCTTCCTGACTAACAAGAGTTCCCTTCCTAACTCTGCCTGTGATTATGTGCATGTCTTGGAGACAATCTCTTTATTCTCTAGATCTGTCGGCAAATGGGGGAGTTAGATAAAATGTTTTCTCTGGTCCCTTCCAGCTCTCTCATTATGTGAAGCAGCTCATTTATATGAGTATGCAGTGAAAAGAACAATGACATGCCCTGAAACTCTCCCACATCAGAGCACACACCATCTGTCTTCTGTCAGCTGTTCACGGAGGAGGAGTCAGGAGTCAGGAGTCAACCGCACAAGTGCCTGGCTTAATTCTGCTCAAGCATGGGTGCCTGCTACTAAAACAATCATCAAGTGGCTTTGGTACATGAGCTAGACCCTGCCCAGCATCTGATGCGAGGTCTAACACTAAGCCAAAATATGCTGTTTCTAGGGAAAACCTAGCCATATAGATTGCTTAATTTCTATTCCTTGAAAATGTCATTTTTTTTTCCATTTGGACAATTGCTGGGAATTTTTTTGAAGAATTCTGAACAATGAATTAATTTAACACACCCTTTGATAAATATAGACTGTGATTTTAAAAAATTAAGTAAACAAACGTAAGAAATACATGCTCCTATGCATCTTGCTCTGCTTAGAGAGCATTAGCTTCAGTAAGGTCTGTGGAACAGACCTGAGCAGTCAGGCCAGCATTTTTTTTTCTCTAAACATTCTGACTTTACTACTTGGGCAAGTCACTTAACTTCTCTGAACTTCAGTTATCTCGTCTATAAAATGGCTATAGTACTGTTCCATATCTCCCAAGATTTATGGCTGGATGGCATCACTGACTCGATGGACACGAGTCTGAGTGAGCTCCGGGAGTTGGTGACGGACAGGGAGGCCTGGCGTGCTGCAATTCATGGGGTCGCAAAGAGTCGGACACGACTGAGCGACTGAACTGAACTGAAAATGAGAAAATAAACATAAAACTTTGAGCATGGTCCCTATAATCAGCACAAATTAGGAAAACACCCATTTATAGTAGATACATATACTACCTACATTGTACATAGGCCCACACCCAAACAACTATATATACATCACATTTGTCATGCAGGTATGTAATTCTATGTGCATTTATGTTATCTCTGGGCATCCCAAATGGCACTAGTGATAAAGAATCCTCCTTCCAATGCAGGAGACATAAGAGACTCAGGTTTGATCCCTGGGTTGGGAAGATCCCCTGGCGGAGGAAATGGCAGTCCCCTCCAATATCCTTGCCTGAAAAATCCCACGGACAGAGAAGCCTGGCGGGCTACGGCCTACCAGGTCACAAAGAGCACGACTCTGCATCTGAGTATGAGCATGCTGTCATCTCTAGGTGTGAACACTAAAAATGTTACCCTTTTATTTCTCATTATTTCACATATATAATTACAAAAAAGCATAAAATTTTATAGTTTGTAATGTAAATTACCTGAATTGTCCATTTAAATGGAATGTGATTACTCAATAAATTCCAAGTTAAACTTTAGAATCTACTTTGAGGAAAAAGAATATAAATTTATCTCAAAACATTGATGAGTCCACATAACTAGGATGCCACCAACTCTGCCAACACCAGCAGCATATTTTTTTTCCTTGTCTTTAAAGAGCAAAAAAATTCAGATGAACAAAATATACTTTATAATTAAAGGAGGGGAAAAAAATACTGTCTTCTGAATCAGTCCTGCTTATTGAGAACCAAGAGGTTTATATAACTGTTTCACCCAGTCAGCCTGTAGAAATCCAAAGATCACCATTACTAGTTTTCAATGTCTAACTTTCTATTTCAGTTTTTCTAATCAATATGAATATGGGCCAACTTTTAGGTCTTAAATTTATACATAGCAATGAGTGATATATGATTGTCTTTTTAATAACAAGTCAGTAATAATCACCATTTCTGTTAATTTCCACTGGTATTGTCTAATGAATTCAGAATCTATATCCTGTGTTGATTGCAAGGTTTCAAACTGGCTTCCTCAAAGCTGTGCTCGATTCTATTTTATAATGTTAAAATTTACATAAGCACACACTGAAAAGCAGTATAAAACTTTGGAACATAAAATTTCAGATAATTTACTACAGCTATTCTATTGAATTATGCTTTACAGTTTTTTCCTAAAACTTCAACAATGTTCATTTAAAACAATTCTAGTTTTAAATTTGTCTCTAACTTAAATTCAAGTTATAGAAGACAAGCAGATTTCCTTTGGGGTCAACTCAGAAGATACTATTTAGTTTTCTTCTCTTCTTCAACTGTTGGGTTTGCTTAAGTGAATGAAAAAGGGAGTGAACTGAATCCTCAGAGAACTAGAGGGAAAGTTTTAAATAGTAATTGGATTTGGAGACAATAATGGGAAAGGCAAACTGGAGGCTATTATACAGCGTGAAGTAAGCCAGAAAGAAAAACAACACAGTATATTAATGCATACATATGGAATTTAGAAAGAAGGTAATGATAACCCTGTATACGAGACAGCAAAAGAAACACAGATGTATTGAACAGTCTTTTGGACTCTGTGGGAGAGGGCGAGGGCGGGATGATATGGGAGAATGGTATTGAAACATGTGAAATATCATGAGTGAAATGAATCGCCAGTCCAGGTTCGATGCAGGATACAGGATGCTCGGGGCTGGTTCACTGGGATGACCCAGAGGGATGGGATGGGGAGGGAGGAGGGAAGGGGGTTCAGGATGGGGAACACATGTACACTCATGGCAGATTCAAGTCAATGTAAGGCAAAACCAATACAATATTGTAAATTAAAATAAATAAATAAATAGATTTTTTTAAAAAGTTGTGAAAGAGTAGGAACTTGTTTTAATAATAAAAGACAAGAGAAATTTTAAGCTTGGCAAATTTTATTTATGTTACAAAATTTGTATTTATATTAAATATTTGAAAGTATATTCACTCTATTCACTATAATCAAATAATCTTTCTTGTTCTCAGACCAAAATGCAGAAGTTAAACATTGGATGTACCTTAAAAGCTTGATTTCTAAATTTTTATTTCCATTGAAGAATAATAATACACCTAGTCAATTCATGTAAAAATTGATTGTATTTCCTGGAAGCAATTATGATAACTGAGAAATTAAAAATGGATGCTCATGAATGGAAGAGATGTAGTATCTAAAGTTTGGGCTATTTTTACTTGGTAGGTTTTATACATTGTCATGTCACCTTGATAGAGCCCACTTTGGTTGGGGGAAGTGGGTGGGGAGCTTTGTTATTTTCCTACTTTTCCTATTTAAATTCAATCTCCTTCTCTGTAATATATACCTGATTGCCACACATTTATGGAGTATCTCTTGAGTAGTAGACATTGATTCTAGGTGCTGGATTTGCAAAGATAAACAGTTTTTGCCCTATTCGCCAATCCCTTTCTATCTGAGAAACTATATATCAAGTCTCAGTTGGAGGATTTCTTTCTTTAAGAAATATTTTCTGGGATCCCTACCACTGATTTTGTTAAAGTTATTTTGAATTCTTAATGGATTTTGTACAAATAGCTACTACTTAGTCCATAACAACTTTATATCAACAAAACAAAATTTTTTTAAGAAGAAGGAGAGAGGTATTTGTTTTAAGGAATTGGTTTATATGATTGTAGGGGTTGATAACTCTGAAATCAGAAGAATAGACCAACAGACTTGAAATTCAATCAATAATAAAAGAAGAAACTCCCAACCAACAAAAGTCTGAGACTAGAAAGCTTCACAGGAGAATTCTACCAAACATTTAAAGAAGAGGAGAAGGAAATAGTAACCCACTCCAGTATTCTTGCCTGGAGAATCCCATGGACAGGGCAGACTGGTGGGCTATGGTCCTTGGGATCGCAAAGAGTCAGATACAACTGAGCACACAGCATGCATGCAATCCCTATCCATCTCAAACTATTTCAAGAAACTGAAGAATAAACTCTTCTAAAATTGTCCTACAAGGCCAGCATCACCTTGATAACAAAATCAAATGATGATATGATACATACATACAAATTATAGGCCAACATCAATGATGACCATAGATGCAAAAATACTCAGTAGAATATTATCAAGCAAAACTCAACAATGCACTAAAAATTTCATCAAGTAGCATTTATTCCAGAGATGTAAGGATGGTTCAATATCTGCACATCAGTCAATGTAATACACTGTATTAACACATTTGTCAGGGGACGTTCAACTTTAAGAGATCCAATATGCTTTCTTCCTTTGTGTGCCATTTCTCAAGGACTCTCTGTTCCTTATCAGTTCCTGGAAAACAGGAATGAGCAAAGCTGCAAGCAGTTCTCAGGACTGAGATCATGGGAAAGAGCACCTGCTTGGATTCCCTTCAGTGACTCCCTTCAGTGACTCCCTTCAGTGACCTTTTACTTAAAGGACTATCCATTTTGTTGCAACTGGTGGAATTTCATTCTTTTTAATGGCTGAGTAATCATTTTATTGAAGATATATAAGCATGCATTTCTACAAATACAGTACCCTTGTTTCACTTGAGACTTGGGTCCCTGTGTCTTTCTTCTCGTCGACTCCAGTCCCCAGGTCCCAGTCTACAAAGACCATGATACACATTGAAGGATAAAAATCATGTCAACAAAATTCAATGTCCGTTTATATTAAAACTCTTAACAAAATGGGTATAAGGGAAGCATAACTGGACATAATAAAGGCCACAATATATGAGAAGTGCACAACTTGCATCATATTCAATGGTGAAAAGTTGAAAACTTTTCCTCTAGGATCAGGAATAAGACAGCCATACCCATTCTCAACATTTTTGTTCAATATAGTATTAGAAGTCCCAGCCACAACAATCAGACAACAAAAAGTAATCCAAATTGGAAAGGAAGAAGTAAAACTGTTTGCAAATGTTCGCAATACTATATGCAGAAAATTTTAAAGAGTTCACTAAAAAAATGATTAATATTAGTACTTATAATTTAATTTAATAAATTTATAGGGTACAAAGTTAGCATAGAGAAATCTGTTTCATTTCTATACACTGACAATGAATTACCAGAGAGAAATTAAGAAAACAATCTCATTTACAATCACATCAAAAGAAATAAAATATCTAGGAATAAATCTAATTAAGGGAGTAAAAGACTATACTCAAAAACTGTAACACACTGATGAAAGAAATTGAAGACAACATAAATGAAAAATACTATGTTCATGAATCTGAAGAATTAACATTGTTAAAGTAACTATACTACCCAAGGTAATCTACAGATTCAATGTAATGCTTATCAAAATACCAATGGCATTTTTCATAAAACTAGAAAAATAATTTTAAAATTTATATAGAAACACAAAAGAGACCCTAAAACCAAAGCAATCTTGAGAAAAAAGGACAGAGTGGCAGGTATCACACTTCCTGATTTCATTTTATACTACAAAGCTACAGTAATCAAAACAGTATGGTACTAGCACAAAAACAGACATATAGATCAATGAAACAGGATAAAAACCTAGACACAAACTCACATTCGTGTAGGCAATTGATCTGTGACTAAAGAGGCAAGAATATATGTTGGGGGAAAAAATGATGTCTTCAAAGTAAGTGATGTTGGAATAACTAGACACCTACATGCAAAAAATCAAACTGAACTACTCACTTATATCATAGAAAAATAAACTCAAAATGAATTAAAGGCTTAAGTGTAAGATCTAAAACCATAAAGCATCTAGAAAAAACACAGGCAGTACAGTTTTGGCATAGATCTTAGCAATATTTTTTTGGATCTGTGTCCTCACACAAAGGGAATAAAATTAAATTTGTAAAAGCTTGCATGGTGAAGGATTCTATCAATAAAGTGAAAACTTTGCCTATTGAAAGGGAGAAGATATTTGCAAACAATATATCTCCTAAGGGGCTAATATCCAAAATATACAAAGGACACATATAATTCAACATAAGAAAAAATTAAAAATGGGCAGGGTACTTGAGTAAATCCTTTTCCAGAGAAGACATAGAGGTGGTCATGTGAAACATGAAAAGATTCTCAACATCACTAATCATCAGGCAAATATAATCAAAACCATAAAGAGGCTGTAATTTAAAAGCCCACAAAACACTGGTGTCAGCACGGATATGGAGAAAGGGAATTTTCATTCAGTGTTGGAGGGAATGCAACTTGATATAGCCACTATGGAAAAAAGTATACAGGCTCCTCAAAATTTTAAAATAGATCTACCACACAATCCAGCAATTCCACTCCTGGGTATTTTTTTTTTTAAGAAAGTAAAACACTAATTTGAAAAGATTTGTGCACCTCTGTGTTCATTGCAGAATTATTCATAATAGCCAAGATATGGGATGTGGTAGCAACATAAATGCTCAGAGGCTGATGAATGGATACAGAATATGTGACGTGTACATATCTGTGTGTGTATACAGATATGTATATATCATTCAATCATAAAAAAGACAAATATTTCCACTTGTGACCACATGAATGGTCTAATAATATGTAAAATAGCAGTCCCCAACTTTTTTGGCACCGGGGACTGTTTTCATGGAAGACGAATTTTCTATGGACTAAGGGGTGTGGGGATTTGTTTCAAGATGATTCAGGTGTATTACATTTATTGTGCAATTTCTTCCTATTATTATTACATCAGCTCATCTCAGATCATCAGACATTAGATCCTGGAAGCTGGGGACCCCTGCCATAGAGAAATAAGGCAGACAGAGACAAAGGCTGTATGATTTCTTTTATATGTGAAATCTAAAAATCAAAATAAAAATGAACATAACAAAACAGTCATAGAGAACAACCAGATGGTTTGCCAGAAGGATAAGGTTGGTGTGAAATAGTTAAGGAAGAATAAGAGATACAAACTTCTGGCTACAAAATTAATGAGTTACAGGGACGAAATAAATATACTCCTGGGGGAACATAATCATTAATATTGTAATATCTTTGTATGGTGACAGATAGTAGCTAGACTTATTGTGGTAATCATTTTGTAATATATAGAAATATTGAGAATTAAAGATTTTAAAATTAAAAAAATAAAAAATTTAAAAAAAAAGAAATATTGAATCAATATGTCATGCATGGAATTCTCCAGGCAAGAATACTGAAGCCATTCCCTTCTCCAGGGGATCTTCCCAACCCATGGATAGAACCCAACTCTCCTGCATTGCAGGCAGATTCTTTATCATCTGAACCACTAGGGAAGCCACAACAATGTTATGCTTAAGGAACTAAGATGAAGGCCAATTTTTCTTTAAAAAATGGACAAAAACAAGCTCATGGTAAAAGAAATGGAATTTCTGGTTACCAGAGGTAGTGAGTTGGGGGAGGGAATATTGTATGGTGATAAAAAGGCACAAACTTCTGGTTATAAGATAAACAAGTACCAGGGATGTAATGTAAGGCATGATTAATATAATTAACACTGCTTGATGTTAAATATGAAAGTTTTTTTAAAAGAGTAAATCCTAAATGCTCTTATAACATGGGAAATTTTTTTAATATAAATTTTTTATTTTAATTGGAGGTTAATTACTTTACAATATTGTATTGGTTTTGCCATACATCAGTATGAATCCACCACAGGTATACACGTGTTCCATCCTGAAAATTTTTAAACTTTTAAAAAATTTTGTATCTATATGAGATGAGATGTTCATCAGACTTACTGAGGTTATTTCATACTGAATATGAAGCAAATTATTATGCTTTCTCCTTAAATGTATACAGTGTTGTATCTCAAATATACGTCAATAAAACTGGAAGAAAAATAACTAAAATTCATTTTTCTTTAAAACTCAGAAAAGAATAAAGCAAGACACAGTGAGAGAAAAAGAGAGATAGAACAAATCTTTTAAGACAATAACATAGCAATTGCTCAACAGACCACATAGCAGAATAGAACTCAAAGGTAGAATTAATGAAGATATAGGAAATTTATTATAAGGGGGCACTGCAAATTAGCACATTTTTAAAGAGAAAAAATGTATAGTTGAATCTTTAAACTATATCCCATGCAAAGATGAACACCAGATAGAGATCTGGATAGACCAATGGATATTGTGTTATTAATCTTAGCGTTCTTCACAAACAAAATTAATAGTCTGTGACAATCTGACAGAAATCATTTACAATGTTTTAAATTGGCAGAGATTTTTATTTATAATATAAGATTTTTATTTTTATTTATAATATATATATTATAAGAGATTTTTATTTATAATATCAAAAAACGAATAAGCAGTTACAGCAGTGAAAATTCAAATAGCCAAGGAATATATCTTGGCCTCAGAGTGATCACAGAATGATATATTTTACATTAATGCTGTTGGCAAAGATACAGTTAAATGATATTGGCAAGAATTGAAGTAATATAAAGCCAAATATTGGTGAGAATGTATAGAGTGGGAGATGAGAGCTATAATTTACTTTTGCAAGAACGCTAATGAAAATATTCTTTACTGAGAGCATTCTGAATGTATGCTCACACACATACTTTTGTGTGTGTGTGTGTGTGTGTGTGTGTGTGTGTGTGTATCCTCTGACCCAGTTAAGCTACTTTTTAGAAGAGAAACTTGCTCTCAAGTCAATTAAGGGAGTTGGTAGAGTTTAATATTACTTTTAGTATGGTAACTGGGAAATGAAATGTCAGGTGCTCATTTCAAGGAAATGAACAAGTGAATGTATTCTGCATATATTATGGGGAAATATTGCATTTTTAATAGAGCTAGATATACATAGCAACATGAATAAATCTTAGTGTAGCACTGAGGAAATAAAAACATAAATCTGTGGCACAACATAGTTTATGAAAATTAAAAGCACAGGTACACAGAAAACAGTCTATAGACTTTACAAGGATGAAGACATATCTAAGAACATACATTAAAAACACTAAAGTGAATCTGTGTGATGGAGAGGGTCAGTATGAGTGGGAAGTGGGAAGAAGGGATAAGCCAGACATAGTCCAGAGAAGAGCCTTGCACTGCAGTGGGCTGTGATCAGAGATGTATGAGGATCTCAACCCTTGGCATCCGGCTGTCTAAAAAAAAAAAAAAGAAAGAAAAGAAATTCTTGGACAGAACCCCAAATCTACGAAAGCAGAATCTTTGGCTGTGCAGTGAAAAAAATTGCATTTTTAACCAGTTACCATTTGTATGCATGCTTAAATTTGAACTTAGAATTTGGGATTGGGACCCAAGACTTCAGATTCACTGCTGGTTCTGCCAGTAACATACTCTGACTTCACACACTTTCCGAGTTCTCTAGGTCTCCTTTACTTCCTCATCCATTACACAAAAATTATCTAACATGACTTTTCAGGGAGAATATGTTTTTATTTTTTAATGTTAAAGCATTTTTTGAAAACTTGTCAGAGAAATGATCATTAGATTTAATAAAATTTTTTTGGATGAACTAAGGAGTCCAGGAACTCAATAATTCTATCCAATTTCTAAAATAAAACTGGCAAATTTTGTAGAATTTGGTAAATGGGAATATTTAAGAAAATTGCAAGATATGTGCCAAAATTAAGCCAAGCATAGAAGAGAAAAGAAGGTGGTATAAAGCACTTCCAAACATGGGATAAAGTTTATCTTACATACAGAAACTGCATGGAGAGCCAGTGCTTCAGAACACTCAGATTTTGGCCATGAGAAGCTTCTTTTCACTTTATCGCTTGGATATACGCAATGTACTGGGCTAAACTCACTTGAAAAAAAATTTTTTTTTCTGGAAGACAAAGATTTCTTCTTATCTTTCCCAAGTTAGTTAGGAAAATGGCACTGCTCTTTATTTCCAAACGCAGTTATGTACTCACTTTCTAGGGGGGGAGAAAAGGTAGACAAATGTGTCATTCTGCACTGAGGGCGATTTTGACCCTCCTCCTCCCAGGGACAGCTGGCACTATCTGGAGGCATTTTTGGTTTTCAGAGCTGGGGAGTCTGGTGTTGCTATTGGCCTCTACTGGGAAGAGGCCAGGGATGTTGTTTAAAATGTTACAGATTACAGGACAGCACCTACAGCAAAACATTACCTTGCCTAACTGTCTGCATCACAGCTGTTGTGGAATCCTGTTGTACAGTATTACATCATCATTCTATTTATATCTATTTATATCATGTCTAAGCCTAAAGAGCCTCTAGGAAAAATCTAGTAAATCTGCCTATATTTGTTTTACAGACAAGGTTATAATATCAAATAGATGTGTCTAACTGTCCATGCAGCCAATTATCTATCTGCCTGTTTTTCATTTACTCAAACACTGTGCAATTTCACTGTCTACTCTTTACCAAGCATTGTGTAAGTTCTTCTAAACCAAGGAAGACTAAGCCCGGGCTTTGCTTTGGGGATAATCTCAATTTATTCAGAAAGGCATGTCCAAGAGTGTTATAATATGATACATTCTAGAAAAAAATCATGATGCAAGTAGCTGACAGAGAATAGCTATGTGTTATACTTCCCAGGCAGTGCTAGTGGTAAAGAACCCTCTTGCCAGGAGATATGAAAGATGCAGATTCCATTCCTGGATTGGGAATATCCCCTGGAGGAGGGAATGGCAAACTGCTCCAGTATTCTTGCCTGGAGAATCCCCATGGAGAGAGGAGTCTGGTGGGCTACAGTCCATGGGGTCGCAAAGACTCAGACCCAACTGAAGTGACTGAGCGTGCCACGCATAGCATATAAATTAATGACATGTGACAAAGCATCACGGCATTTTATTATGTTAGAAAAATTTAAAATATATATGAATAAATATATGAATATAAATGAGAACAATTTCATCATTTTAATTAACTTTGCATTTTCTTAAGAATTGATTGCTCTCTTCTGGAAGTTCTCCAGACAGTTTCTGACAGTGTGTGGTATCTTGTCTGTCAACATCTACAGGGGAAGATCAACATGATGGCACATCACATATAGGGTAAGATTAAAGAGACTTTCTTTGGAAAAGCAGGAGGAGGAGAACCAGTTTTTATGTTCATGACCTGCCAAAGAATGAACCAGCAGTATGTTAAAGGATTCTGACTCAAAGGAAGGAAAAGTATCCTCTTACATATCAAAAGAAGGGAAAAGAATGAGAATATGGCCCATAATATAGTCAATATGTGCCTCTGCAGGTTTGGAAAGTCTCTGTAAAGAGGACAGACTCTTTCCCACTTACTCCAAAAGCCACTCATCAAAGTTTTCCTACTGCAAACCTCCATTCCATTTCATTTCTTTTCCAAATTTGTAGAAATTGAGCTGAAAGTTGCGACTCAAATCTATGAGTAATGCTTTTCATTAGTTTTCTTTTTCATTGTAAATAACTTGGAAATAAATTTACCACATGGGAAAAGGGAGTCCAACAAGCGTGGTAAGAGGCTCGGACTCTTCAGGCAGAATCAGCTTCGAGTAAGGAAGCTCTCTGGGGAGGAAGTGGTACAGGAAGCTGAGACAGTTGGAGCTGGTCAGGAGCACATGGTGAGGCTCTGTGCTTCCAGGATTCCCAGAGAAGCGATCATGGAAACCCCTTTACCCAGAAGTCTCCCAGTGGCTCAGTCACAAGTTATAAAAGTGCTAACTTCAAAAGAGTTTTCTGAGTCTGTAAAATATGCTCCTTTTTTTCTAAGCCTGCGTGATGAAATGGCTCCTGTGTTTACTGATAGTATCCTCATTGTCTTTAATGCCAGGCTTATGGAAGCTTTAATGTTCTTGCCTCACAGAGAAAAGCCAATAAAAGCACTATAAGAAAATGGATTCAAGGATTGAATGTGTGTGTCATAAGCTGATGTGTTTCCTGAGACATCCAACCAGACTGAGTCAATAAAATGTTAAAGGCTTTGACATAAAGCAGGCATACGGAACAACTGATGTATGTAATTTCTTTTTTTCTCTCTGGGAAAAGTCATAACTGTACTGCTACAGTTTCTTTAAATTAATAGTCATGAATTTAGAAATTTTTAAGGGAGAAAAATTTGTTCTTGTACCAGAGAAATTGCTACCCTAAGTTGATTTCTAAATATATATTTATAAATTCCATTTTTGCCTGATACATTCAGAAAGTGCTTTTAGTACTTTCTGTTATTCATTGTATAAATTGATGTGCCATTCTTATGAAAGGTACTCCCACGTGAACATGAGAAGTTGATCTGGTATCCTGAAGGTAAAAAGTTAAGCGAGCGACATTCTAGAATGTCATATGCTGAAAAGGAAAATGTTGATGTGGGAGGAAACCTCTGAATCCAAAGGCAGATAAAGAGAGCAAATAATTTTTACATTTGCGATCTAATTTAAAAGCTCTACAAATCCCAGGAAGGAAAAAGATATATTATGTGTCAATGTACTTCATAGACTTTTTTATCCCCCAGGAAACTCAGAAATATCATGATGAAAGTTAAGAACAATAAAATACATAACCCAGTTTGTCATGTACCCCAAATCCTTAGGAACTGTGGTAAGAAGCAGAAAGGGAATAAATGATTCCCGGCTTGAATTTATACTATCTGAATCATGCTATCAATTTCTTTCATTAATTTGCTTAATCATTTTTTTTGCTGATTGTGAAAGTGATACATGTTCATTGCAAAAAAACAAAAAAGGAAACACACGAATAATGAAGAAAATAAAAACATATTGATACCACCTAGAGTTTAAAGTATATTCCTCCAAAAACATTTTTCATCTTAATGTTAAAGAATAACTGGTAGATGGTAGCACCAACTTTGCAGGCCTGCCCAGTGAATCTTGGCCCTGGGCAGCTGGTGCCAGCTTCCTACCATTTATGGTGACTTAGAGAAGCCTGCCAAGACATCCCAGATATGAGAAGAGAGAAAGTAAGGGAGAGGGAAAAGAAGAAGAGAGAGCAAGAAGGGGAGGATTGACTTAAATTTAAACATACTATTAAATGAAATGAAACTGATAGTATTTGGACAATGAGCCCTTACCATGTGAGGAGGGGTCTTTCAGGAATCCAGAAACCACATTCTATGGATGGTCTTTTACTTCACCTACTTGATATGATGTTAATTGCATCTAAGAATGTTACAGGTCCTTATGCTAAAGAAGTACATGGAGATCCTAGTACTAATGGCTGGGCAAAGGACAAACGTGCGTGTGTAAATGGCGATTTGCTTATTTTAAAAGAGTCATAATTCGTACCTTTTGTTAATTGCTTCCTATATCCCTGAGAGCTGAGAGTATTATTTCATTAATCTTTCCCCCACCCATTTAATAGATGAGGAAACTGAGGAGTATAAAAGGAAAGGTAAAGACAATGGTTATAAAATAGCAGAGCCTGGATTCAAACACAGGTTCATCTGTAGTGACCCCCAATCCAGGGCCACTACACTCAAAAATATTTCCCCACTCCTTACCACTCTCTCCTCAAAAATGTATAGACCCTTTGCCTTGAAGAATATCTTTCAAGGTATAAAATTTCCAAAACAAATTATTATTAATGTTAATGAATTGTTACCAAATTCTGGAATATTATTGAAAATAATTCTCTTTGGAAAGGGAAGTGAAGACTCTGATAGAGCCAGTAGCATTGATTAATACTCTCCTCATAAAGCAGAGGAGAAGGCAATGGCACCCCACTCCAGTCCTCTTGCCTGGAAAATCCCATGGATGGAGGAGCTGGTGGGCTGCAGTCCACGGGGTCACGAAGAGTCGGACACGACTGAGTGACTTCACTTTCACTTTTCACTTTCATGCGTTGGAGAAGGAAATGGCAACCCACTCCAGCGTTCTTGCCGGGAGAGTCCCAGGGATGGGGGAGCCTGGTGGGCTGCCGTCTGTGGGGTCGCAGAGTCAGATACCACTGAAGCGACTTAGTAGCAGCAGCAGCATAAAGCAGAACAGCTTGTAACCATTTGGTGGTGATGGGCAACAGTACACTTGCTTTACAAACTCATTATATTTTACTGTATCCCCTCTATATCATGTTTTAGATAGACATAATGTCATGGAACCTAAATTATGATAATTCCTGACCCACCGATTTTTCAAATACAGCCATGTGACGCTAAAGCCATTGATAATGTATAAACAAAAATATACACTGCTTGAATATAAGTATTTTAACCTCTGTAGATAATTTGAAGGTCATATTAGTAGAAAAAAGTTACTTTACTGCACCTATACGGACCTTGCGTACGTGCATGCTGTTGCCTCAGTTATGTCCGACTCTTTGCAGCCTTGTGGACTGTAGACCACCAGACTCCTCTGTCCAAGGGATTTCCAGGCATGAATACTGGAGTGGGTTGCCGAGCCTTCCTCCAGAGGATCTTCCCAACCCAGGAACTGAACTCTCATCTCTCATGTCTCCTGCATTGCAGGTGGATTCTTTACCACTCATGCCACCTGGAAGCCCATAGAGACCTTACTGGTAAAAGAAAAATTTTCTCTGTTCTGTACTCACTGATGATACTTCATGAGATATAATATTGATTTGAAAGACAATAGAAAGACATTGTTTTCTAATGAGTATAGGGTTTCAGTTTTTCAAGATGAAAAAAGTTTTGGAGATTGGTTGTACAATAATGTGAATGTACTTAGTACTACTGACCTGTATGCTTAAGAATAGTTAAGGTGGTAAATTTTATGTTATGTGTCTTTTACTACAATAAAAAAAAAAATTAAATTAAAAAATGGAAACAGAAAACACCAGCCTCAGGTCAGATTGTTCTCTCATGACCTTCTCATCTGCCCCATACAGGGCCCTCCCTTTGAATATACTCAGCACATGAGAGAAACAGGAGCAAGTTTCTGTCATACATATTAGTATCTTTAACAAGTGTCAGTGGCCTACCTGCTTATTATCAAGTTGCAGGAATTTCCATAGTTACTATAAATACTGCAAGATTACTTGTTCTCAGGGCTGATGGATAAAAAAGGATCTCCTCTCACGGAGGTTATTTTTTGTTTTTTAAATATAAATGCATTCATTTTAATTGAAGGTTAATTACTTTACAATATTGTATTGGTTTTGCCATACATCAACATGAATCCACCAAAAGTATACACATGTTCCCCATCCTGAACCCCTCTCCTCCTCCCTCCCTGTACCATCCCTCTGGCTCATCTCAGTGCACCAGCCCCAAGCATCCAGTATCATGCATCGAACCTGGACTGGTGATTCGTTTCATATATGATATTATACATGTTTCAATGCCATTCTCTCAAATCATCCCACCCTCTCCCTCTCCCACAGAGTCCAAACGACTGTTCAATACATCTGTGTCTCTTTTGCTGTCTCACATACAGGATTATCATTACCATCTTTCTAAATTCCATATATATGTGTTAGTATACTGTATTGGTGTTTTTCTTTCTGGCTTACTTCACTCTGTATAATCGGCTCCAGTTTCATCCACTTCATTAGAACTGATTCAAATGTATTTTTTTAATGGCTGAGTAATACTCCATTGTGTATATGTACCACAGCTTTCTCATCCATTCATCTGCTGATGGACATGAGGTTTTGTTTTCTTTTTTTACTAGAATTTTATTTGCATTTCTCTAGGACTTCCTCTTAGTAGATGTCAGGCCTGATCAGCATTTCCAAGAAGTATCTCTGCTATCAATTAACATAGTTGTCAAAGAGGGGAAGACATCAAATATAATGTCTACTGCTTAGTGCATTCCAATAAAGAGACATGAACAGATTCCCTTTGTTTCATAAGGAGCTGAGAGTTAGACTAGTTGTTTCTCAGTAGATACTTGGGCTCTTTCTTGCTAAATAGTAATTCTCTGGCTAAGCACACTCTGCACCGTATGGTCAGAAGCCAGTTTTGGCAGCTTGAAGGAGTCCCTCGACAAACCAATCTTTTTAGACAGTTGACCACTGAGGACATGAGTTAGTCTAGTGTCAAGAGCCTAAACCACCCTTTTCCAGTGGAGATTAAGACTAATACTGAATTCCAAGAGTATCAGTGCCATTTGGAAAATACGCACTTTCCAACCTAATCAAAATCCAGCTTTATTATGGTTCCTCCTACTGGGTAATATTTCTTTTGGCTTTACTCTAAGAAACGGTTGCCCAAAATAGGATTCTCATTCTGCTAGAGTCAAACTCAATTGTACTGTTGATCCTAGAGTTTGACCAGTTTCTGAGAGCCAGAGCTGGAACTAGAGGATCAAGGAAAAGCAGCAGCTCTCTCAAGATACAGACTGGAACATGGGCTTCATCAGCAGCTTTGCTGACCCAGCTTCTCCTCTGAGAATCTGGCCTGATTTTCAAGGGTCCATTTTCAGTGAGGTGACTGAAGAGTTGGCAGGCTGGCTCTCACTTACTGTAATTGAGTCAGACAATTAAATTGCCTCCCAGTTACTGAAAATGTAAACCACATACAATGTATGTAGGTCACAGCGTTCCAGTGGTGCGTGTCCGGTATAGTGACTTAATGCCTGGATATGGACCACTCTTTGAGTCAAAGCAGCATGGCCTGCTGGCTCGGCAGTGCACATGCACGCAACAAGGGCGACACCAAAGGTCTATAGCTTTGGAAGACGTCCTAGAATCAGAGCTCCAACACATGGATTTATTTAGACAAAACAATGTGTCAGCTTATCATCATGCTGTAATTTTTGGAAAGCTTTCCTTAAAATGCTAAAGTGTGTATACTAATAAGCCCTTTCCTTTACACACAACCCTTATAAACCTCCATGTTTTCCCCAAACCCAAATTGTACTCAGGGATATAAAATACTTTTGTACAAGTAGAGAATCTGAAGTAAAATTAGCAAAGGTGTCAGCCTCAGTGTGTGATATTAGTTAGATGATGGAGAAAATGGGCTATGATCATGTCATCTGGTCCCATCACTTCATGGCAAATGGATGGGGAAACAGTGGAAACAGTGAGAGACTTTATTTTTCTGGGCTCCAAAATCACTGAAGATGGTGACTGCAGCCATGAAATTAGAAGAAGCTTGCTCCTTGGAAGAAAGGCTATAACCAACCTAGATAGCATATTAAGAAGCTGAGACATTACTTTGCCAACAAAGGTTTGTCTAGTCAAAGCTATGGTTTTTCCAGTAGTCATGGGTGGATGTGAGGGTTGGACCATAAAGAACGTGAAAGTGAAAATGAAGTCACTCAGTCGTGTCCGACTCTTTGTGATCCCCTGGACTGTAGCCTATCAGGCTTCCCCATCCATGGGATTCTCCAGGCAAGAACACTGGAGTGGGTTGCTATATCCTTCTCCAGGGGATATTCCTGACCCAGGGATTGAACCTGAGTCTCCCGCATTGGAGGCATGCACTTTAACCTCTGAGCCACTAGGGAAGCCAAAGAAAGCTGAGTGTCAAAGAATTGATGCTTTTGAACTGTGGTGTTGGAGAAGACTCTTGAGAGTTCCTTGGACTACAAGGAGATCAAAACAGTCCATCCTAAAGGAAATCAGTCCTGAATATTCATTGGAAGGATTGATGCTGAAGCTGGAGCTCCAATACTTTGGCCACCTGATGCAAAGAACCAACTCATTTGAAAAGACTTGATACTGGGAAAGATTGAAAATGGGAGGAGAGGGGGATAACAGAGGATGAGATGGTTGGATGGCATCACCAACATGATGGACATGAGTTTGAGTGGGCTCCAGGAGTTGGTGGACACGGAAGCCTGGGGTGCTGCAGTCCATTGGTCGCAAAGAGTTGGACACGACTGAGTGACTGAACTGAACTGAACCGGGAAAAGGCTTGAATTGTGTATATGTTCCACCTGACAGTATGAAAGCCAGCATAGTCAGTTGATTACTGTTAATACAGCAGTGATGAAAAATACTTTTTACAATCAATGTCACTCTAAGAAGAATGACTTTTCACAGCATATAAAATATCTTGTCTCTGAAATAGACTACACACAATAGGCTGTTAAAACTTCTGCTTAAAAATTCCTTGATCTGTATTTAGATTTTCCATGGCAAATCTTAAGCCTTAAGATTCTGTCCTTCTCCAGCTCCACATGCTTTTTGACATCTGGCTCCATCATCAAGTGTTGCATGTTTAAAGAATGCAATTTTCCTAGTCTAACAAAAGCAGAATTACCAATATGTGTATGGACGAGTGTGTGTGCCTGTACTTCAGGAATGTTCCCTGTAAAAGTATCCTAATGGATCCTTATTTAAACCCTTTTCCCCATAGTTAGCAAACCAGGCTCTTAGAATTGTATTCACTGCTAAAGAGGAAATCCAGTGTTATCCTGTGAGATAGATCTTAGGTAGCTCTGTTTATATTCAGGGTATCCTGGTTATGAGTTTATCTTGGACAGTAATAGTCTTTCTACAATAGAGAAAGGCTAGCCGTCTATGGGGTTGCACAGAGTTGGACACGACTGAAGTGACTTAGCAAGAGAAAAGGTACGTGGAGAGCCAGATGTAAAGCAGTGAGATGAAGGCATTCCTTCACATTAGATAAAACAGAAAAGAAACCTCAAAATGGTTTAAAGACCTAAATGTGAGAATAGAAACCAGAGAACTAGAAGAGAACATAGGCAGAACACCCTGAAATGAATCGTGGCAATATTTTTTGGATTAGTCACCTAAGGCTAAGGAAATAAAAGCAAAAATAAACAAAAAGGACCTAGTTAAGCTTAAAGGTTTTCGCATAGCAAAGGAAGCCATTAACAAAATGAAAAGACATCCTACTAAATAGAATAAAATATTTGCAAATGATATGACCATGGCTGACAAGGAGTTAATGTCCAAAATATACAAACAGCTCATACAACTCAATATCAAAAAGATCAAACAACCCTGTCAAAAAATTGGCAGAAGACCTGAAGAGAGATTTCCCAAAGAAGGCATATAGATGATTAACAAGCGCAATTCAAGTCAAAACAACAATAAGGTATCACCTAACACAGGAAAGAATAGCTGTCATCAAAAAATCTGCAAATAAAAGATGTTGGAGAGGATATGGAGAAAAGGGAACCCTCATACATTGTTGATGGGAATGTAAGTTGGTGCAATCACTGAGGAAAACAGTACGGAGTTTCCTCATAAAACTAAAATCTGAACTACCATGTGATATAGCAATTCCACTCTTGGGTATATATATGGAAAAAAATGAAACACTAATCTGAAAAGATACTTTTACCCCAGTGTTCATAGCATACAATATTTACAATAGTTTTCATGGAAGCAGTCCATTAACAGACAATTGGATTAAGAAGATGAATATACTATGAAATATTGTTGTTGTTGCTTACTCAAATGGCGTCTAACTTTCCTGCAACTCCATGGATTATAGCCTGCCAGCCTCCTTTATCTATGGGATTTTACAGGCAATAATATTAGAGTGGGTTTCCATTTTCTTCTCCAAGGGATCTTCCCCACCCAGGTATCAATCCCACATCTCCTGCATTTACATGGGTTCTTTTACTGCAGAACAACCAGGGAAGCCCACAATGGAATATTACTCAGCCATAAAAAGGAATTAAATTCTGTCTTTTGAAGCAACATGGATGGACCTAGATGGTACTGTGCTTATTGAAATGTCAGACAGAGTATGACAAAGAGTGCATATTACTTATTGTGGAATCTGAAAAAGTAATATATATGAAAGCATATGTAGAGCAGAAACAGATCCATGGACATGAAAAACAAAGTTACGGCAACCAAAGGGTAGAGGGAAGTGGGAGAGAAGAATTAAGGACACGGATTAACAGATATAAGCTGCTATGTATAAAAGAGATAAGCAACAAAGGTACTGTGGAGGATAGGGAATTATAGCCATTATCTTGTAAAAACCTATAACGGAATATAATGTATAAAATGCTGAATTCTATGCTGTACACCTGAAACTAATATAATTTTGTAAATCAACTATATTTCAATTTTAAAAAGAGAGAAAGAAGGTATAAACTTGTGAGACAGGCTATTCTTCTGTCATGAACTTTTAATGCTTCCATGTTGAGTGTAAAGGGTATAAAATTTCTTGATTCTGGAGCAGTAGATTCACACCAGTTCTACCTCTTCAGAGCTAGCTCAAAGCATCTTGAGGCTTCCCTTACTCAGAGTGTGCAGCCACGCTCTCCACGAAAAGGCTGCACATTGCACTTTTTCCACCAATATGTCTTGACACAATGATAAAAGAAAAGGCAATCTTGATGTGAAAATCTAGTTATATTCCTCATCTATTTCTATTAAATCATTTAAATTTCAAATGTAAATGTTTAATGTATGTAGGTACAGTATGTGATGTTTGAGGCAGTGACGGAGAATATGGGTAATATGTGAATGTCCAACAATTTAGACCAACAGACAAATATTCACACAGAGCTCATAAAATTTTAGAATACACATTATTAAAAGGTTCTTATTTCTGTGAAACCTCAACAAGATTCTATGTTATTCTTGTTATGCAGAATTCTTTGTTTCTCAGTTCTTTGTTATGAAATTCTTTATATATATCCAACATGAACAGATGCATAAATAGCCAGACAAAATTATTACATACACTATAATTCTGAAAATTAGTTTAAATGCTTTCATAAAGAATAGTTTTAAAAGATGCCCAGATGTCAAATAATTTTGCTCCCTCCCTCAAAAATCCCCCAGAAAACATACTGTCTCATATATTACTCATAAACTCAGTGAAAAATGTTCTTACTCACAGTAGCAATGAATATGAAAATAAAGTTTTACCCTTAAGGAGCTGCTCAGACCTACGAAGGGCACAAAATGCATGCCCAACCAACAGAGACTGAGCCAGAACTGTGTCTGAGCGTCTCCTGTGGTGTACAGGTCAGCAGTGGCTGGCCGCAGGGCAGGGGCTCTGGGTGCAACAGACCAGAATAGAACTACCAGAAATTACACAGGACTTGAGAAACAGACTCTTGGAAGGCACAAACAGAGCTCTGTGCACAACAGGACCCAGGAGAAAGGAGCAGTGACCCCAAAACAGACTGACCCAGACATACCCATGAGTGTCCAGGGGTCTCTGGAAGAGGCTTGGGTCTGAGGTGGCCGGCTGCAGGGTTGGGGGCACCAAGTGCAGCATGGGACATTTTGAAGGAGGTCACCATTACCTTCATTACCGCCACCGTAGTTTGGCCTCAGGTCAAGCAACAGTGAAGGAACTCAGCCCCGCCCATCAACAGAAAATTGGATTGAAGATTTATGGAACATGGCCCTGCCCATCAGAACAAGACCCAGTTTCCCCCTAAGTCAGTCTCGCTCAACAGGAAGCTTCCATAAATATCTTATCCCTATCCATCAGAGGGCAGACAGAATGAAAACCACAATCACAGAAAATTAACCAAACTGATCACATGGACCACAGCCTTAACTCAATGAAATTTTGAACCACGTCGGGTAGAGCCACTCAAGACTGATGGGTCATGGCAGAGAGTTCTGACAAAACATGGTCCACTGGAGAAGGGAAGGCAAACTACTTCAGTCTTCTTACCCTGAGAACCTCATGAACAGTATGAATGGATGAATGAAGGTAAAAATGCATGACACTGAGCGATGAGCTGCCCAGGTCGGTGAGTGAGTGAGTGAAGTCGCTCAGTCGTGTCCGACTCTTTGCGACCCTGTGGACTGTAGCCTACCAGGCTCCTCCATCCATGGGATTCTCCAGGCAAGAATACTGGAGTGGGTTGCCATTTCCTTCTCCACCCAGGTCAGTAGGTGCCCAATATGCTACTGGAGAAGAGTGGAGAAATAACTCCAGAAAGAATGAAGAGATGGAGCCAAAGGAAAACAACACTCAGTTGTGGATGTGACGCGTGATGAGAGTAAAGTCTGATGCTATAAAGAGCAGTATTGCATCGAAACCTGGAATGTTAGGTCCATGAATCAAGGCAAATTGGAAGTGGTCAAACAGGAAATGGTAAGAGTGAATGTCGACATTTTACGAATCAGCAAACTAAAATGGACTGGAATGGGTGAATTCAACTCAGATGACAATTATATCCACTACTGTGGGCAAGAAATCCTTAGAAGAAATGGAGTAGCCATCATAGTCAACAAATAGTCTTAAATGCAGAGCTTGGGTCCGATCTCAAAAAAGACAGAATGATCTCTGTTCATTTACAAGGCAAACCATTTAATATCACAGTAATCCAGGTCCATACCCCAATCAGTAATGCTGAAGAAGCTGAAGTTCAATGGTTTTATGAAAACCTACAAGACCTTTTAGAACTAACACCCCCAAAAGATGCCCTCTTCATTATTGGAGACTGGAATGCAAATGTAGGAAGTCAAGAGCTACCTGGAGTAACAGGCAAACCTGGCCTTGGAGTACAAATCAAAGCAGGTCAAAGGCTAATAGAGTTTTTCTAAGAGAACTCACTGATCATAGCAAATGCCCTCTTCCAACAACACAAAAGAAGACTCTACACATGGAAATCACCAGATGGTCAATACTGAAATCAGACTGATTATATTTTTTGCAGCCAAAGATGGAGAAGCTCTATAGAGAGAGCAGAAACAAGACTGGGGTCTGACTGGCTCAGATCATGAACTCCTTATTGCCAAATCAGACTTTAATTTAAGAAAGTAGGGAAAACCACTAGACCACTCAGGTAGGACCTAAATTAAATTCCTTATGATTCAACAGTGGAACTGATATATAGATTCAAGGTATTAGACCCAATAGACAGAGTGCCTGAAGAACTTTGGATGGAGCTTCGTGACATTGTACAGGAAGGAGTGATCAAGACCATTCCCGAGAAAAAGAAATGCAGAAATGCAAAGTGGTTGTCTGATAAGGCCTTACAAACAGTTGAGAAGAGAAAAGAAGCTGAAGACAAAGGAAAAAAGGGAAGACATACCTATCTGAATGCAGAGTTCCAAAGAATAGTAAGGAGAGATAAGAAAGCCTTCCTCAGTGATCAATGCAAAGAAATAGAGGAAAACAACAGAGAAAAGACTGGAGATCTAGGGCACAATAAAGGA
Source organism: Capra hircus (assembly GCF_001704415.2). NCBI lineage: Eukaryota > Metazoa > Chordata > Mammalia > Artiodactyla > Bovidae > Capra > Capra hircus. The sequence goes on along the minus strand of NC_030816.1, from coordinate 1,397,666 downwards.
CAGAAATGGTATGGGCCTAACAGAAGCAGAAGATATTAACAAGAGGTGGTAAGAATACACAGAAGAACTATAAAACAAAGATCTCCATGACCCAGATAACCACAATTGTGTTATCACCTAGAGCCAGGCATTCTGGAATGCAAAGTCAAGTGGGCCTTAGGAAGCATCACTATGAACAAAGATAGTGGGGGTGATGGAATTTGAGTTGAGCTATTTCAAGTTCTAAAAGATGATGCTGTGAAAGTGCTACCCTCAATATGCCAACAAACCTGGAAAACTCAGCAGTGGCCATAGGACTGCAAAAGATCAGTTTTCATTGTAATCCCAAAGAAAGGCAATGCCAAAGAATGTTCAAACTACTGCACAGTTGCACTCATCTCACATGCTAGCAAAGTAATGCTCAAGATTCTCCAAGCCAGGCTTCAACAGTATGAGAACTGAGAATTTCTAGATGTTCAGGCTGGATTTACAAAAGGCAGAGGAATCAGAGATCAAATTGCCAACATCGACTGTACCATCAAAAAAGCAAGAGAGTTCCAGAAAAACACTTACTTTTGTTTTATTGACTACTCCAAAGCCTTTGATTGTGTGAATCATGACAAACTATGGGAAATTTTTCAAGAGATGGGAATACCAGACCACCTGACCTGCCTCCTGAGAAATCTATATGCAGGTCAAGAAGCAACAGCTAGAATTGGACATGAAACAACAGACTGGTTCCACATCAGGAAAGGCATACATCAAGGCTGCATATTGTCACCCTGCTTATTTAACTTATATGCAGAGTACATCATGAGAAACACTGGACTGGAAGAAACACAAGCTGGAATCAAGATTGCCGGGAGAAATACCAATAACCTCAGATACGCAGATGACACCACCCATATGGCAGAGAGTGAAGAAGAACTAAAGAGCCTCTTGATGAAATTGAAAGAGGAGAGTGAAAAAGTTGGCTTAAAACTCAACATTCAGAAAACTAAGATCATGGCATCTGATCCCATCACTTCATGGCAAATACATGCGAAACAATGGAAACAGTGAGAGACTTTATTTTGGGGGGCTCCAAAATCACTGCAATGGTAACTGTAGCCATGAAATTCAAATACATAAAATTCAAAGCTTTTCTTTTCTTGGAAGAAAAGCTATTACTAACCTAGATATTAAGATGCAGAGACATTACTTAGCCAACAAAGTTCCATCTAGTCAAAGCTATGGGTTTCCCGGTAGTCATGTATAGATATGAGAGCTGGACTAAAAAGAAAGCTGAGCACTAAAGAACAGATACTTTTAAACTGTGGTGTTGGGGAAGACTCTTCAGAGTCCCTTGGACTACAAGGAGATCCAACAAGGAGTTGGAGTCCATCCTAAGGAAATCAGTCCTGAATATTCATTGGAAAGACTGATTCTGAAGCTGAAGTGCCAATACTTTGGCCACCTGATGCGAAGAACCAGTTCATTGGAAAAGACCCTGATGCTGGGAAAGACTGAAGGTGGGAGAAGGGGATGACAGAGGATGAGGTGGTTGGATGGCATCACCAACATGATGGACATGAGTTTGAGTGGGCCCCAGGAGCTGATGATGGGCATGGAAGCCTGGGGTGCTGCAGTCCATGGGCTCACAACGAATCGGACATGACTGAGTGACTGAACTGAACTGAACTGAACCCTTAAGGAGATATGTACCAATTTTGAGAAAAAATATACTTTGGTGGGGGCTTTCCAGGTGGCTCAAGTGGTAAAGAATCCTTTCTGATGTAGAAGATGCAGGTTCCATCCCTGGGTCAGGAAGATCCCCTAGAGAAGAAAATGGCAACTTTCTCCAGTGTTCTTGCCTGAGAAATCCCATGCATAGAGCAGCCTGGCAGGCTACAGTCCATGGGGTTCCAAAGAGTCTTTCATACATGGCTGAACAACTGAGCAGAGCACACAAACTTCAGTAGAGTATGTACAGGTAAATTTGAATAAGAAATAAAATGTTCTTATTTGAAAAGATGTCAGTAATCCCTCCAATTTATAAAGTGCTCTTATTAACAAAATCCCAGTGAAACTCTTTAAGCCAAAAGACAAAACTATATAATTTAGCTGGAAGAACTATATTTGCATCCATTCTTTAAAAGCATATACAGAGGCCCCATTGCTCTTTGCTGCAGTTGTGGTGGGGGCATGGCTTCACTCACACAGGGGGTTGTCTCAGGTAATCAAGTAGGATTAGAAACTACATAATGAAATAAAGTTCAATTCCAGGAAGGCAGGAAGAATTGGTGGTAAAGGAAAGAGAGGGAGATATCAAGTCCCAAGGGGCATGACAAAACCCCCCAAAAGTGAAGTGAAGTGAAGTTGCTCAGTCGTGTCCGACTCTTTGCGACCCCATGGACTGTAGCCTACCAGGCTCCTCTGTCCATGGGATTTTCCAGGAAATAGTACTGGAGTGGATTGCCATTTCCTTCTCCAGCGGATCTTCCTGACCCAGGGATCAAACCCAGGTCTCCCGCATTGTAGACAGACGCTTTACCATCTGAGCCACCATAATACTTGTACGTAGAAAAGGATCTGTGGAAATTGTCTAAAATAGATACAACTTCTTGTCACTCAGCTAATCAGGATGGAGCTTGTGATGGCTTGGCAGAGATATCTAAGAATGAGCAGGAAAAATGAGAAATCTGGGACTGAGAAGAGTGGGGGTGACTATGATTTGTTAAAACACATTAGCAAACCATGTTAATTCTAGAAGCATGAAACAACTACAAAGACAGAATGATTCCAGTAAGGATAAATATGAAACAGAAGAAGCCTCATTCAAAAGTGTTGAAAGAAATAGTGATTTCTATCTCACAGTTCATCACAGTTCATCATAAAATAAAATACATGTCAAGGGGAAAAGAATTAATTATGTTTAAAAACAAATGTTTGTTTAAAAACAAACAAGAAAAAGAAATAGAAATATACTAATTCTAACACATACATACAGAGTGCCTCCTGTATAGCTTTGCTATTCTTACTGCTGGGGATACAACAGCAAACAAAACTGATGAAAGTCCTTGACTTCGTGGAGTTTAAACTGTGATAGAGAGATGCACACATTAAATGAATAAATAAGCAGAATCAAAGCTACATCCAGAGGGGCAAAGGTGAAAGAACTTTACAGTCAGAGGGCGTAGCAAGTGCAAAGGCCCTGTGATGAGAGCATTCCTGGTGGGCTGGGGACAGAAAGGTGTTTGGTGTGGCTGGAGTGAAAAAGTAAGGGGCAGGAAGGTGGGAGATGAGATCACAGGCACAGAATGACGTGGTATCAGGGTGGACTGTAGGACATGGGGGCCACTGTGAGGATACAAGTCTTTATGTTGAGTCAAACTGGAAATCACTGAAGGGTTTAAAGTAGGAGAGTGGGCTCATCTGAACTTATATTTTAAAAGAATTTTTTTAAGATTTTTCTGTCTACAGAAGTGAGAATAAACCAGAAAGAAGCAAGAATGGGGATTATTTAGAGAAATTTAGGTGAGAGGTGGTGGTGAGAAGTATTCAGATTATGAATGCATTTTAAAGAAAGAGCCAAGAGGGTCTGAGAACAAACTCAATGATGATTTCAAGTTTTTGGCTGGAGCAGCTGGAAAGATGAGATGTCATTTACTGAGATGGGAAATCTGTGGGAGGACTGTTTGGGGACATGATTAGTAGTTCTCTTATGGACGTGTTATTTTGAGATTCTGATTAGAAGTCCAACTAGAGAGATCAAGTGAGACATTAGCTATAATTTGCAGTTTTGGAAAGAGGTTCTGGATTGGAGATACGAGTTTTCAGAATATAGACACAGATATAGAAAAAGGTTTAAAAGTCTTGATGTGCGAGTAAACATGAGAAGAGAACCGAGGGATGAGACTTGGAGCAGAAATCAGGAGAAATCAATCAAGGAGACTGAAAAAAGCCACAGTGAAGTAGGAGGAAAATCAGGAAAGGGTAATGTTATTGAAGCCCAAAGCAAAAAAAAAAAAAAGTGTTTCTAGGAGGAGAGATCAGCTGAGCTCAATGCCCTGGAGAGATCAAATGAGGTGACACCAGAGAATTGTATGTTGCATTTTGAAGACTGGAAGATATGGTTATAGATGGAAGGGGTGTTTTGGTGAAACACAATTGGTGTGGGTTCCAGAGAAGATAGACTAATAGGGATTGAAGACAATGAACTTAGATAACTTTTTGAGGAGTTTTGCTTTATAGGGGAAAAAAGAATAACATCTGTAGTGAGATATGGATTCAGGAGAGAAATTTTTATTTCCTTGCTTGATTTTTAAGAGAGAAATTACATTTGTCTGCCACTGAGAATTAAATAGTGGAGAAAAAAATTGATGCTGCAGGGGAAAGAAGAAAAATTACTGAAACAATGAACCTGAGTAGATGAAAGTAGATTCTACTGTACCAGTGGGGGTTGACCTTCATCAGGTGTGAGACTTTCATCAGTATTCACATGAGGGAGTGTGGGCATGTAGGCACAGACATGGGTAGGGTGCTGGGCGTGGTGTATGGTATGAGGAATAATATTTAATCAGTTATGGTGGAGGATTTTTAATTATATCTACCAACAGTTCTTCCCAATCCTGTATTCACATGCAGATTCTCACATCAAGAAGTGGAATCTCTTTTCCTTTTCCTCAACCCTCCTGTCCTTGCGCTTTGACCAATAGAAGACTGTGGGAGTGACGTTCTGCGCTTTCCAAACCTAAGCCTTAAGAAGTTGCCATCTTCTGCTTCCTTGTTCTTAGAACCCACAGCCACACTCTAAGGAAACCCAGGACATTAGATGCTCACGGTTCATATGGAGAACCATGGAAGCTGAGAGGCCATCACAGCTCCCGATTAAATCACCCTCAGCTGCTATGCATGGAGCAGAACTGCCCAGCTGAGTCCCATCCAAGGTCCCATCCACCAGTTGTGAGAAATAACGAATCATTTTAAGCCAATAATTTTGGAGACTTAAATTATTATTGGAGTATGATAGCTGTTCAGTGTTGTGTTGGTTTCTTCTGTACAACCAAGTGAATCAGCCATATATATATATATATATATATAGCCACACACACACACACACACACATATATGTATATATATATATGCCCTCCCTTCCACCCCTCCTCCATCCCACTCCTCTAGCTTGTCACAGAGCCCTGAGCTAATTTCCCTGTGCTATACAGCAGCTTCCCACTAGCTATCTATTTCACACATGGTAGTGTATATATGTCAGTGCTGCTGCTGCTAAGTCACATCAGTCGTGTCCGACTCAGTGCGACCCCATAGACGGCAGCCCACGAGGCCTCCCCGTCCCTGGGATTCTCCAGGCGAGAACACTGGAGTGCGTTGCCATTTCCTTCTCCAATGCAGGAAAGTGAAAAGTGAAAGCGAAGTCGCTCAGTCTTGTCCGACTGTTCGTGACCCCATGGACTGCAGCCCACCAGGCTCCTCCATCCATGGGATTTTCTAGGCAAGAGCACTGGAGTGGGGTGCCATTGCCTTCTCTGATGTCAATGCTACTCGCCCACAAAGTAAGGAAGAAATAATTCACTGAAGCATCTGTAGAATTTTTTAAAATTTCATTTGAAAGTGAGGATAGAAAAGGTATAGGAGTAAGAAGAGGAGAGAAAAAGATTTGAAAAGTCAAAGAGGAGGAGACTGAGATTTAGGAGGGAAACAGCATGACTATTTGGAAGCACAAAGGTGAATTTAAAGGGAAAACAGTGTGTCTGTGAGTTTTTCTCCAGCCACATTCATTTGCTTTGGTGCAGCATGGGATCTGGGGAGGGCTGGATTTTAGCCGGGCTGGACCAGTGCAGTGACAGATGAATTTGGAAGGATGTTGAAGAGATGCAAGAATGTTGTAATGAATGACCGTGGGATTCCATCTCACTGGCAAGTAAATCCTTTTCAAACCATCTCTCTGCTGATTAAAAGAAACGACACACTTTATCAATCTGCCTAGATCTCCTGGAAAAGGATCCATACCTGTATTTCTATGGCTCCTCTCACAATAGTACTTCTCTTTCTTAAAAGGAAGCCAGGAAACTGAAAGTACAACACTTATTTTCTGCAGTAATTTTTACCAGCTATGGATCATAAACTATTTGAAGAGAAGCCTTGTACAGAACTTAAAAAAAAAAAAAATCTGTGATTAAGCATAGCATAGTGTAAAGCTAGATCATCAAGAAAAAATTATTTAAATGAATGAGTGAATAAATATGTCATTTACTTCTATTTGGGTTTTGTAAATAATTGTTTAGTAGGCAGGAAAGATGTAATTGAATGTGAATGAATCCAGTTGTATGTGCAGGCTATTCAGAGTGCCTGGTCCATCTCGGGCACAGTGTGAATGATTTTTCTGGAAATGCTCACATTCTCATGAACTGAAGGAAAATTTAACTTCTGCTAAAGACTTTTGACTTTTTATCCAATCATTTTCATCTACATTTAGAAAATTCCAAATCAAACAAGGCTTTCCTAATACAGATTAACAGCCTGACATTCAAGCTTCTCTCCAAATCACATTATATTGATTCAAGAAACTGGGCAAAAAGCACACTTTTAGATCCATACTTGCTGAAATTTATTTACACTTTGTCCAGTAGTTATGTGTAGATGTGAGAGCAGTACCCTGAAGAAGGCTGAGCACCGAAGAATTGATGCTTTTGAACTGTGGTGTTGGAGAAGACTTGAGAGTCCCATGGACTGCAAGGAGATCAAACCATTCAATCCTAAAGGAAATCAACCCAGAATATTCATTGGAAGGACTGATGCTGAAGCTGAAGCCCCAATACTTTGGCTTCCTGATGGGAAGAGCAACCTCATTAGAAAATACCCTGATGCTGGGAAAGATTGAGGGCAGGAGAAGAAGGGGAAGACAAAGGATGACATGGTTGGATGGCATCAACAACTCAATGGACGTGAGTCTGAGCAAACTCCAGGAGATGGTGAAGGACAGGAAAGCCTGTCATGGTATCACAGAGGGTTGGACATGGCAACAACGAATTTGTACTTTAGTTCTAAAAGTGTGTGGATGCTTGGGTGAATCATGACAATGGATAAGCTACTGTTGGTCATACAACTTCTTTGGAAATGTTTTCTCTTATGCAAAGTCTGCCCTATTTTGAAGTGTTAAGACATATTGACTTAAAAGAGAACACCTCTTTTTTCTGGTGTGAATGAATATAGACTTTTCCATTTTGTTTCAGGAAATGAGTAAAAGTCTACTAATGCGTCTTCACTTGAGGAAGACTGCAATTTCAGGACCTAGCCAAGAGGGCAATTAAGATTCCAGAGATAAAAAGTATTTAATCTGAAGAAGATAGGTGGTTGATGTCCTGGTTCTGACACTGTACTTTGTCATTCATTAATGCTTAATTTCTACAGAGAATTGCTGTTATCAAGCTTTTCAGTTCTTTTCTCAGAAGAGTATTACTTACATATACTATCAGGGGATAGGAAGAGTTCATTGTACAGCTACTAACATATAAAATATTACTCAGTCCACTGGTTCCAAAACCTGGTCATATGAAGTACCACCAAAGCTGTTGTAAAATAAAAATTCCTGGATACTCCCTCCAAAAATTCTACTCCACGAGGACTGGAGAGAGACTCAGCTGGGATGATTTATAACAGGCTCCTCAGGAGATTCTTCTCTAGCTAGCCTGGCACCGTTTCACTGACAGGTCTTTAAAAATCACTGATTTATTCAACTGGAATACATGTCAGATGCCTGTTTGTGTGACTCTATAAAGGGTGACAGGTAGTAAAATATGTCCCTTTCTCTGCATGAAGGTGGATGCATTTATGACCCTGCTGTCACTTATAAGACAACTGATACTTTTAATTCAGCGTTCACTTTTCAAATATGCGTGACCACCCTGTGCAGTCCGTGGGTTTGTATTTACCTCACCTGAGATGAACTCTTCAGTAATTCAAGGGTTTTACTCAGAAATAATTCTCAGTCATATACTGTTGTTCAGTACCTGTCATATCCAACTCTTTGCAACCCCATGGACAGCAGCATGCCAGGCTTCCCTGTCCTTCACTGTCTCCCAGAGTTTGTTCAGTCTCATGTCCATTGAGTTAATGATGCCATCCAATGATCTCCTCCTCTCTGTTATATTGTATTTTCTTTCCTAATTGTCATTCTCTGTGGTGCATGCTACTTCTTCAATACCCAACAGTATGATTCTAAGTTGGACGGTCACATCCCTCAAAGAAGGATATTTCTCCCAGGTATAGGAAAACCATTTGCATATGTGGAAAGCCACATTCAGTGTTTTACTGTAATTTTTAATTGGGAAAAAAATATTGGTTTTATAATACAACCTACAGAAAATAAGACTCAACTAAACTTGTACAGTGAAGATCCACAGAAGTTAATGGATTCCTCTGTGCATCATCCTCCAGAATAATGTATCTGAACTGGCAGGGGCTGCAAAAGCATTTCCATCATGTAGGTACCAAAAAGAATATATCACAAAACACTGACCAGCACTGTTTATATAAAGTGTATGCGCAATGTCATGAAGTGTGTGTGTGTGTGTGTGTGTGTGTGTGTTCAGTCGTGTAGACTCTTTTGTGACCCCATGGACTGTATCCCATCAGGCTCCTATGTCCATGGGATTTCCCAGGTAAGAATACTGGAGTGGGTTGCCATTTCCTACTCCAGGGGATCTCCCTGATCCAAGGATCAAACCCATGTCTCCTGCTTGACAAATATATTCTTTACCAAAGCAGCACCTGAGAAGCCCCTTGTTTATGGGATAGGATTGCTTAAACTGTTAAATCCAAGGTACCAGGGCCTTTTATTTTTCAGCTGCTCTCTCCGATTCACTTCTTGCCTTCCTCTCATCATTTTCCAACTCCAATAGCCCTTTTTCCCTTTTTTGCTACTTCTACCCAGATTCTAATGATACACTACTTTGCCCACGTTCCAAAATTCATGGGATGATTAAGATTAAGGCACTGCTGCCCAGAAGGAATTGGCACTTGAATTCTGCATATTGACTTTCAAATTAATGAGATAATTGTACAGCTCTCCATTTACCAGTCCCAGAATAGTCACAGACTGTATGTTGAAGCCATTTGCCCTGAAGCTTAATCCATAAATTTGTAGTAAAAATGAAATAAGGATCCAGTGAATTATGTGCAATGTCAAACACCTCTTACATTTGGCATTTGGAAAATGTTAAACCACTGTAAAATAACTGAATTTCACTTGCCAAGCATTTTCATTACTATGATCATTTGGTCGAAAATGTCTCAAAGCTGGGCAGGGAAATTTAATGCTAAGAAGGCAACACACATACACACACACACACACACACACACACACACACACATACATACATTTCAAATGTATTTAAGTCTCAACTACCAAAATGTCCCTCCCCCTTTTCTTTTCTATTTCAGCAGCAAAGATTCTGAGAAAAATGTATGGCATGTTTCCAAGTCTAAATGTCCTTCTTTCTGGATTGGCCAATTCCAAATTCTATTTTTCTAGCAGGAAAAAGCCCAAGGCAAATAAGCAGCATGTCCAACACTAGAAGCTAGACCCTTCTTCATTTAGGAAATAAATGTGGATTCTAACATGTGCCAGGCACGCAGGTGAGGGGTACACATGCTCTGACCTCCATGTGTTCATTATCGACATGATGGAGGTGAATGACTAACAAGGTTTCTGCAAGAGGGAACATAGAAATAAGCATAGATTCTTCTTGAGTTGAATAAAAGCGACTTCCTAGAAGAGGTGACTTCTAATGTGACCTCTGAGCTGTATATAGGGGGAGTAGTATAGAAGAACAGAATGATATTTCCAGCATGAGGAGCATTTCCTCAGACTCAGAGGAAGAAAGTGCATTCTTTGGGGGGAGTTGTAGGTACCTCCTCACACTGGAGCACATGACAGGGCTGGCAGGGAACAGGGAGAGATGAGACTCCCCCTATTGGTGAGGGGTCTCTGATCTTGTCAAATTGAGAAATTTGGACATTATTCTGAAGGCAGTTGAAGCCTCACTGTAGGGATTTTGGCAGACTAATAGTGCTGTAGAGGCTCCAGGTGGCACTGGTGGTAAAGAACCCGCTTGCCAATGCAGGAGACACAGGAGAAGTCATTCCATCCCTGGGTGGAGAAGATCCCCCTGAGGCACAGTTACTCACTCCAGGATTCTTGCCTGGAGAATCCCATGGACAGAGAAGGCTGATGGGCTACAGTCCGTGGGGTCACAAAGAGTCAGACACGACTGAGCGACTAAGCATGCACTCACGGACATGTGCGTGCAATAGTACTATGGTCTGTATTTTAGGAGTAACAATCAGACTGCAGTGTGAACACTGGATTGGACAGAGGGGCAGAAAGGAGGCCAAGGCCTTGCTTGCTCTCTCATGCACAAAGGGTCTTGGTGAGAATTTTTAAAAGGTACCCCTTCTTGTTGGAACATAACACATGTACACAGTTTATCAGAACAAGACTCTCTGTACTCCCATTTGCCAGAAAATTATTGACAGATATAGAAATCCATATGACATGCTATGACACCCTTGTGCAATGCACAGCCTGATGAACTGGCCCTTATCACACATTGCTTCCAGGGAACCCAGACTGGAAGTATGATTAACTTGGTCTACCAGTTGAAAATGGACAGGCTACTTTCATAAATTATTTTGCTTACTCTTCCTGATAAGCCTGTGAAGATTAGAAAAGGTAGTATTTTCATCCTCATACTTAGTTGACACATTAAAAAATGGGCTGAGGAAGCTTGGGTGATTATTTTAGATTTTCTTTCTCTCTCAGATCTTCATCAGGGAAAAAGAACTCTACAGGGATATGCTCCCATTGTATGGCCAATTGGTACCTTCTTTTTCTAACTGCTCCCAAAGGGAGTATACAAATACAAAATAGTGGAGTTGAAATCCTGTGGTTGTTCAAAAAAAAAACATAACATGTAAGACTGTGTAAGTTATAATTGCATGGGAGGAAAATTCTGGGTTAGGCAGACATCACTGTATTTATTCATGTCTGAGAGTCTGATTATGTCTAATACAGCATTTCCAAGCTGATTCTGAATGATGACCATGTACAGTACCAAAAGTTCCTCAAAATACCCAATCAGTGTCATCATTGCTTCCAGATGAAAGATGTTCCTGTGTACAAGACTTAAAGGCAAAGATCAAGGCAACACATGAACTAATTTCAGTGCATTTAGTGGTTTACGTGCTCACTGAAATACTAGATTTTCAATAATGAAATTTTTTAATGAATTTAATTTTTACAAATATTTTACCTAAAGATAAAAAGTGAACTTTCATCATTTTTCAGCAAATTAATTACTCAGTAACATCTTGCTATCTCAAAAGAGATATGAAAGTAGGTTCATAATGGCCTAAATACCAGAATTCTTTGAGTTTCTGTTAATTGAAAACACAGCTGTGAACTTTATACCATAATTTAAAACGGCCTAGAAGATACTATAACTTTACATAGATTATCATTTAAGTATTTCTATGGAAACGCCAGCCTTAGATTTCAAATGCTTTGAATTTTGCAATACACCACAGTTTTGCAATAAAATGTTCAGAGACAAGTAATTAAAAAAAATTTTTTTTCTGTCTGAGGAAAAGAAGGATGGGGCATTTTTTAGAGCTGAGTTGTAATGGTTTGATTTTTTTTTTTTTTGATTACAAGTGAATGAAAATCCAAACCAAACTGGTTTGGACTAAAATAGAATTTATTGCCTCACCTAACCCAAAAGTTCAAGAATAAATCTAGTTTTGGTCAGAGCTTGACCAGACCCAAATGATATCATCAGGGGATGGTTTTTCTCTGCAGCTCTTGGCTCTGCCTTCTACTTACTGTAGACAAGGTTCACTCCATGGTTGGAAGTTGGCAGCCAAAGCTCTGGTTCTTCACACTTCCAGGGTCTCACCGTGTAGGGGAGAGAGTCTGCTTCTCTGAGAGCTGAAGCAAAAGGCTGAGCTGCCGTTACGGTTGGTCACCGCGGGTCCTATATCCATGGATAGTCACTATGGTCAGAGACAGGGAGGAAGGCGCTCTCCATTCCTCCCATGCTCTGGATTTAATTCAAATACACCATTTCTGGGGACTAGGGGAGGATTCATTTCACCTAAGGCAAATGGTCTAAAAAGGCAGAGGGGTGGTTCTGCCAGAGCAAAAAGGAGGTGCCATTGTTGCTTTTGCTTTGATCCCCTGGTGGATTTTAAGTTGCATATGGTAAGGACCTTATCAACTTTTGCTCACATAGCACAGTGTCTGTGCACAGTGGCAATTCAATAAGTATACACTAATTAGATAAAGACAATAGTGACACGCTCTCACTTCCACTAGGATGAATAAAGACGGACTCCTGTAAGGACTGGGAAGTCCTGATGGCTCAGCGGATGAAGAATCCGTCTGCAATGCAAGAGCCACAGGAGACATGGGTTTGATCGCTGGGGAGAGAAGATGCTCTGGAGGAGAAATGGCAACCTGCTCCAGTATTCTTGCCCGAAAATATCCCGTGGCCAGAGGAGTCTGGTGGGGTACAGTCCATAGGGTCACTAAGAGTCAGACACAACTGAGTGACTAAGCACGCATTGTAAGGTTTCTGTTAGTCTATAGCATTTTACATTCTTCATGCCTCCTCCTTCCTAAGACCCATCCTTGATTTTGACGGTTCTAACTGTTTAGGGTTGGCTCCTGACAACTGTGCATCCCCCAAGCTTCCCCATGGGTAGCTCCCAGCCTGCCACTCCTGTTGCCACAGTGCTTGCCTTGACCTTTATTATTCATCACCTGTAAGAGATAATAATCTCCTTAGTAGTTTCCCTACCTCTAGTCCTGCTCCTGTCTTCATCTACATTGTTTCAGAAGAATTTGCTTAAACAATTTGAATATTGTTACTTATCTGGAGTCACTTCCTTGCCCCAAGTGAAATCCAAACTCGTTAGTACTCAAGGAAGATCCTGACCCTATTATTGTGTATTTATTTTCCTCTCCTGTTTGTTCCCTGGAACCCTCTAAATGCCTTAAGAGGAAGGATTATGTCTAATTCATTGTCTTATTTTATTTGATTACTTGCCTTTCTAGATCCTGTATTCATAGTTTTGAATATAATAAACCATCAATAACTAAAAACTAATGAATAAATAAAATAAAAGACACAAAGCTCAATGAAAGTACAATGTTATTTCTGGAATTTTATCTTTTGAGGATAATAGCAAATATATATCCAGTGAGTAGAAAGCTCTTTTCTCTACAGTTCACTGAAGCTGGTTTAGGATAAAAATTTGCATTTTATTTCTTGGTAGATTTCAGAGATGGTTCCTTAAAATCGGCTTGAACTGTATAATGTTTGTATAATGGAAAGAGTATTTCCATCTTGGCCTTGAAAATGTTTTTCTTCTCAATTATGGCATCTGATCACATCTACAGCACAGATTTTCATCTGATAACTATAAAGAAATCAATTCTGGGCAACTCACAGATAAAGATCAAAGTTGTTCAATAAATATGAAATGCTCAACCTGAATAACTGTGATGGAAATTCAAATTTAGATAGCAAGAAATTAGAATTTTATTTTTTATTTATCAGATTGTGCACGTGTGCTCAGTCACTGCAGTCACGTCTGACTCTGCGAGCCCATGGACCCCAGGCTCCTCTGTCCGTGGGATTCTCCAGGCAAGAACACTGGAATGGGTTGCCATGCCCTTCCCCAAGGGCTCTTCTCGACCCAGGGATAGAACCCATGTCTCTTAGGTCTCCTGAACTGTCAGACATGTTCTTTACCACTAGCACCTTCTGGGAAGCCCTGAATGTATCAGACTAGCTAATATTAAAATTTTGTTACTGGCCAATTTGACAAAGATGCAGAGAAGTGAGTGTTCTCACAATCCAGGTGCAATGGCAATCCACAAATACGTATTCCTTTAATGCATCTGTTTCAGTTCTAGTAATTCATTTTAAACATATTCTACATAGTTTCATGAAGACTATATCTGCAGGTATATACAATTCATCATTATTCTTAGTGATTAATTCTAAAAAAAAGAATTAGAAGCAATCCAATTGCCTATCATCTAGAACTGGAAATTATTACTCAGGTATGCAGTAGATGAGAATACTCAGAGTCAAATTTACAAAAATTAAATAGGTATATGTGTGTAAAGGTGGAAATCTGGGTAAATGTGGAAAAATTCTTCAAAAATATTAAATGAATGAAATTATGTGCAAAATCATACATAAATATGAGCCAGTTTTTCTTTTTTTTTCTTTTAACAAATAAACACAATTTTAGTAGCAATGCTAGAGAAGAAAAGACGGAAATGGGACCAGTAAGTAGAGGGGAAGACTTTTATCCTTCTGCTTGAATTTTCGCCATATAAAGTCACTGGTTTTACAATATGTACCTAGAGTGTGGGGTGAGCGGGGGGAAGGCACATACAACCACTCAAATGTTAAAAAAAAAAAGAAAGAATTCTTTAGTATTGTACACTTTAGTATTTTTTCATTCATTTATTCATTAAAGTGTTCAAAAACGATCTCTTGAGGGTTATTGTGGTCCAGACACTGTGCATGCAAGGTGGACATGCAAGGTTCTTGTTTCCTTTTTCAAAATATGAAACTCAAAAATCGTTTTGCACATAGGCCCCTGCCCACAAATACAGGTACTCTGCTTTTAATAAACATGTTAAAATACTATTTAAGTGACCAGCCAGCTCCTGTGGTAACCTGTGGGGATATTTTTACTCACACATACAAAAAGCATGCCAATTCAATTGTCCATTTTCAGCTTTGTGCCCCGGGCTTCCCTTTGGTTTAGATGAAGGGCACTTTGTTTTTCTTGAAACATAAAATAATTGAAAACAGATTTTTGAGCATAGGTTTGCTGCTTAAACAGGACAGCCTGAGAAAGCAGAGCTTTGCTGCCCTCTGACTGATGAAGCTGCTGTAGGTTATGCTGTGCTCTATGGAGACAGGGGGCGGTTTCCCACAAAGCTCAGGTGGACAGGAACAAGAGTAGGCCATTAGCACTGGATTAATTTGGAGAACCAAACCCCACTCTTTCTGGCAAGGTAATGTCAACCATGCCACTGTGGGGCCTCCTCACACACTGATGTGCGCTTAGTCATGTCCAGCTCTTTGTGACCCCATGGGCTGTAGCCCACTGGGCTCCTCTGTTCAGGGAATTTTCCGGGCAAGAATCCTGGAGTGGTCGCCATTTCCTCCTCCAGGGTATCTTCCTGACCCAGGACTTGCGTCACTTGCATCTCCTCCATTGGCAGGCAGATTCTTTAACATGGCAGCCCCGGGAAGCCCACCTCACACACTCCAGTTTTCATCAAAAGAACACCAGAGATGGTCGACATTTTTGGTCCAAAATAAATTTTATTAGGGTAGATCTTGCCAGGGCTTTTAAGAAATAATTAATTCTTTTCTTTAATAAATATTCTTCAAGATGTTTATATAGCACTAACTGAAAGAAAAATACATGCTTTATTCCTTAAAAGAGCAGAAATGAAAATTCTCCTTACACAGCATTCATTTAATGTATTTTTGCCAGAATGAAGGAGTCAGTGGCACCGAGCCCAGGCCACAGGCTAATGGTGGCCTTTGTATGGATCTGTAAGTACTGTTGGAGAAGGCAATGGCACCCCACTCCAGTACTCTCGCCTGGAAAATCCCATGGACAGAGGAGCCTGGTAGGCTACAGTCCATGGGGTGGCGAAGAGTCGGACACGACTGAGCGACTTCACTTTCACTTTTCACTTTCATGCATTGGAGAAGGAAGTGGCAACCCACTCCAGTCAGTGTTCTTGCCTGGAGAATCCCAGGGACGGGGGAGCCTGGTGGGCTGCCGTCTATGGGGTCGCACAGAGTCGGACACGACTGAAGTGACTTAGCAGTAAGTACTGTGGCCTTAAAAATGTTACATTAAGACAAAAGAGGTTTAAATACTAGTGAACATTTAATGTTTATACTTTATATGTCAATATTACTAGGTAACCAGAAAACATCAGAGTTTTGCCTTATGTCTCATGTACATCCCAAATATTCCCTATTTCCTGACTTCAAGTGTGTTAGTGGCTGTGGTATCTTCACACTGGCAGGGTTGGACCAGTGTGGATGGCTAATACAAACTCCCTTGCCTGTGAGCAATATGTGATCTAATGAAAAGCAACAATCCAATTTGTGCAAATTCCATACGCCCTGTTGTAGAGTTCTGGTTAATCTGACTTTTTCAGATGCTTGAGTAACAGATATTAAAGATCATTTCCTATTTCCAATACCTTGTACATATTGTAATTAGGAAGGCAAGCGTTTTTTAATCTAAGCTTGATATGCCCTGATCCTGGGGAGTGGTTATGTTAATGTTTCCTGTGAGGGTACCAGTTCAAATATTCTGTCTTGTTTTTACCAATAAGTACATTTCTGCTTTTATTATGTCATGTGTACTAGTTTGTGTTCAGAAAATATAGTGTAACCAAAAAGGGGGAATTATTGAATATCTTAGCTTATTTTATTTTGTACAGAAATCTATTGATCATTTAGCCTCTTAAAATAGACAGCAACCTGTAGAACTGCTGTGTACTTTAAGGCATACCTCTATTTTATGCCTCTGAGCACCTAAGATTTTCTTCAGTTGACTTATTTTTTGACAAAATTCTCTGAAATGTCTGATTGTAATAGCTGATTTCATCTCGCCCCTCAAATCTTAAGTCCAAACTTCTAGTGAACCAATATTTTGTATATGAAGAATGTTCTCTGTTTAAATTGGGTCTTCATCAGTCAGTGCAAGATTAAACAGTTCTAAAAATACCATATTCCCCTTGAACTACTAGAATTTCCACTAGAGGAAAATAGGGAATTTGCGTGAAATATATTTAAATGCAACTTCCACAGTCCTGTGAAGAAAAACAATTGGAAATAAAGTTGTATTTATTTCTTTATAGGTAGTTTGCTTCTCTGGTTGTGAAGCATGTTATTCTAAATGACAGTATCCAAAAATACGAAGGAATAATATTACTGATGCCAACTATTACAGGATATATAAATACTTGAGTAAATCCTTATGAGAAGGAAAAACGCTTTCAAATCCTCAGCTTTTCGGAACAGAAAGAATGTTGATTCTGGCGCTGAGTGTAAACCACCTATGTATCACTTTTCATGAGCTACTAAAGATGAAACCAAAGGGCAAAAATGTATACTGAAATTCCCTGTTGAGAAGATACGGAAAAAAGAAGAAACTCTCAAATAATGGAAACATTGTCTGCCTGTTTAATAATTCTAGACTATGCCAGCCAAGAAAAGAGAATTAGAAATACTCAATCACATTCACTTCTTATATTTCATTTATTGTCTATCTTGAAAAACACTTGGCAACTGGGCCTCCATTTTATCCCTGTGATTGACAGTATGAATTTGCCTAAGGGCAGCTCGAGTGAACTGAAAAAATAAACAAAAAAGATTTTCTTTTTTTCTGAAGACTTCTTTCCTTTGTACCACATCACTAGAGAGAAGAGGAAAAAGATTAATGACAAATCTCCCTGTGCTTCTTCTTGAATATATATCCTTTTCAACTGCAAAGCCAGATTGCAACCAGCATAAACTGTTGTTACTATGTTAGTACAAATGGCTGATTTTGTTTTTTTTGACCAACCTAGATAGCATAATGAAAAGCAGGAACATTACTTTGTCGACTAAGGTCCGTCTAGTCAAGGCTATGGTTTTTCCAGTGGTCAGGTATGGATGTGAGAGTTGGACTGTGAAGAAAGCTGAGTGCCAAAGAATTGATGCTTTTGAACTGTGGTGTTGGAGAAGACTCCTGAGAGTCCCTTGGACTGCAAGGAGATCCAGCCGTCCATTCTGAAGGAGATCAACCCTGGGATTTCTTTGGAAGGAATGATGCTAAAGCTGAAACTCCAGTACTTTGGCCACCTCATGCGAAGAGTTGACTCATTGGAAAAGACTCTGATGCTGGGAGGGATTGGGGGCAGGAGGAGAAGGGAAAGACAGAGGATGAGATGGCTGGATGGCGTACAAATATTAGGATCTTCTGAGAATGATCATTAGTTCAGTTCAGTTCAGTTCAGTTGCTCAGTCGTGTCCGACTCTGCGACCCCATGAATCACAGCACACCAGGCCTACCTGTCCATCACCAACTCCCGAAATAAAACAATTAGAAAGCTTTTCATATATTTATCTTTAGATATTGTATTTGCTTGACTCCTGTGAACTTATTACTTGTTTCTAAGAAATATTGTCTCATTCCTTATAGAACATAAGTGCTTCAACTAAATCTTTAGGTACCATCCATTCAGTTATCATGTGTGGTTCACAGATAATGCTTTTGCAAAGAGCTCTTCTCATCTATTTCTAGAAAACTATTTTATTTCACAGGTATTTAATGCTAAGAAAATTATAGTAAGTCTACCAACAGAAATATTCAGTTACTAAAAAGTATGCTTAAAAATAGTTTTTGATATTATGAAATAATGTCTTTTCCTTAAGAAATAATTCTTCTGTCAAGTAGAAAGCAGAATAAATTATTTTAATTGTAGTATGAACCTAATTATATAGAAAATACACACAAATAAAGACAAGAAAGAAATATTTCAAAATATGAATATCAGTTGCTATACATGTGGAACGATGACAAATTTGTGTATATAGGGCTTCCCAGTAGTTCAGTGGGAAAAGAATCTGCCTGCAATGCAGTAGTAGAGGGTTCAATCCCTGGGTCCGAAAGATCCCCTGGAGAAGGATATAGCAACTCACTCCAATATTCTTGCCAGGAAAATCCCATGGACAGATGAGCTGGGCCGGCTACAGTATGTCCACAGGATCACAGAGTCTGACACCACCGAGCAACTGAGCACGCGCGCGCACACACACACACACACACACACACACACACACTTGACAAATTGATTTCATCTTTTCACCCATGAATCCTCATACCCCCTCCTTTCCCTGTATTTCTATTTTTTGTCCCAACCAAAGTATCCAACTTGTTCTCCCGTCAAAAGCAAGCCCTAGACTCTTTCTCCCTCAATCATGTTAAACCGCATCACTCCACCCCAGTAACTTTACTTTCTACACATTTCTGTCGTCTTGTTCTTTCCCTCTCAATTTCTGCTGTCACTTTACTAGACCTTGCTCTCACCATCTCTGGTCTGTGTTGTGAACCAGCCTCCTATCTTGCCTCCTACCTCTAGTACTGGGTCCTTTAGAAAGGATTCTTTTAATATAATGTGAAAAAATTATTTCAGATAAAGATACAATGACCTAACTCTTCTTAGGTGGTGTCTTGTTGCCTATGGAATCAAGTCCTTTAGTGCAGCATAAAATAATCTTCCTACGACCCTGCCCTGACCTCCATCCTCAACCTCACCTTTCTCTCCCCATACTTTACTGTGTACATTATGCAAATTCATGCTTTAAGGGTTTACTCAGGCTATGTCTCCTGGTTAAAATGCCCTGAATAAAACTCACTTCCTACTATGACATACTGGAGAAGGAAATGGCAACCCACTCCAGTAATCTTGCCTGGAGGATCCCGTGGACAGAGGAGCCTGGCAGGCTACAGTCCCTGGGGTCACAAAGAGCAAGACACAACTAAGTGACTAAGCATGCTCTATGACATACAACTAAGGTAGCTCCCCTTTCCTGGAATAACGTTCTTGTTGGGACAAAATTGACTAAATATCTTTCCCATTGCCTCTGGCGATGCTCAGCTAGCCTGTACCTTATAATACTGATTTAATATACTTGGATATTTGTTTCTTCTACTATACTATAAACTTTTGAAGAACAGAAGCTGTGAATAATTCATAATTCCTTTATTCTAGTGCTTAGTATGGGTCTGGAAGCACTCAATAAACATCTGAGGAAAGAAACTGAACTTTCAGTCACTTAAAATTAGGGTTAGATTCAATGGCTTGCTCAAGGATATTAAGAACAAGTCAAATTAATGTTGCACACTGCAAGGGATAGTGTTGTTGTTGTTAACTTGGTACAATTACTAAAATCGCAAAGAGCTAGTTAATCTTTTGATGTCTTTGCCTTTTATTCTATCCTAGAAAAATTACGTATTGAAGTTTCAAAGAGATGTGAGTGTGAAGGAGTGTGTTCTTCTTTAAAGCTGCAGAATGAAACAGTAGGCAACAATAATATTTCACAAATGAAGTGGGCACAAAGTCAAACATTGTCTCAGTTCTATGTAGTTTCTGTGGCTTGGAAACTTCTTTTACAGGCATCGTATTTTTCCTAACACTTACCTAAGAGGACATACCTAAGGTTTGGAAATCAGTAGAGAACATCCATTCCTGAGACACTTCCAGTACTTTGTGGTTCTGGTCAAGATGGTCAAAAGCAGTGCACCGTATATTCTGTTGGTCTGGTACCAGGCTTAGCAAAAGAAGATCCCCCAAGATCCAGGCTCAGATTCCAATTAACCACAGGCTCTAGGCAACACCCATGAGTGCTAGGCTTTCAGCTTCCATCTCTGTGACATGTCAGAACCAATTCTGCTCCGTGAAGAAGAGGTCTGCTATCTCACATAGCTTGCCTGCTGGACCACTGCTTTCACTGCCCAGTTCAGTCAAACTAACTTGCAGAAGTATGGATCAGAAAGCTCTATCTTTTCACGTTCTATCCCCAAGGACAGAGGAGCCTGGCAGTCTATAGACCATAGGGCACAAAGAGGTGGACACAACTGAAGCTACTTAGCACACAGAAATTAGACCTAACACTTCAGTTTTTTCAATAATGACTAATATTTGAGTCAAAGGTTTCACCTGAATTTTACCTAGCCCCTGCTGTCTATACCATAAAAGTTATCAGGCCCTGTAACTTCACTTCTTTTACCTTTTTAGAAACAATTTGATGGCTTTTATCCTCCTCTTTTATAAGCCAAATACTAGACACCTGTTGCTCACACATATTTAAATATAAAATGGGATCCGATGTTAACAACTGTAGAAGTGTCTCTGAAAGGTAATGAAAGCATTTGGACACTCTTCAAAGAATTAGTTAAACATAATAATTAACTCTTGGCCCCAAACTCCAGGACTTCACAAATATTTATCAGAAGTAAGAATCTAACAAAAATGGCTTAAATGCATTTAACTTGCTGTACTATTATCTGGGGTTAAGAGAATCAAATGAAGCTTTCATTATATTTTAAAGTAAGCATAAATGGTATGTGACTATGAAATGAGGAAAATGTTGCCAATGATTATCTGTGCTAAGTCACTTCAGTCGTGTCCGACTCTGTGCAACCCCATAGACGGCAGCCCACCAGGCTCTACCATCCCTGGGATTCTCCCGGCAAGAACACTGGAGTGGGTTGCCATTTTCTTCTCCAATGCATGAAAGTGAAAAGTGAAAGTGACGTCGCTCAGTCATGTCCGACTCTTGGCAACCCCATGGACTGCAGCCTACCAGGCTCCTCCATCCATGGGATTTTACAGGCAGGAGTATGGGAGTGGCGTGCCATTGCCTTCTCCAGATTATCTGTGAGGGAAGAACTAACCTGGAAAATATTTGCTGGTTCTAATCAGTCATGCATAACTTATGGAGAAAGACATAGAAGAGGAAGAAATTTATTTAAATAGCGAAATCCACTTCCATGGATCAATTACCACTGTTATATACTGGGGAGTTCCCATAAGTATTTAATATAACTAGATAACACGTGTTTACTGGATCTATCTAATGGCCTACTTTGCCATTTGGAGAATATTTCAGCTATTCAGAAATTCCTGATTACAGAAATTCTTAGAAATTTTAGTGGAGAATAGCTATCATAAAGTGAAGCTAGTAGTCAAATGTATTTAAAATTCTGTAACTTAACCCTTGATAATTTCAGAAAATTAGGAAACCAAAATGTCCTATCAATCTATATCATATTAATGTGCTTAGTCACTGAGTCATGTCTGACTCTTTGTGGCCTCATGGACTATAGCCTGCCAGGCTCCTCTGTTCATGGGAATTCTCCAGGCAAGAGTACTGGAGTGGATTGCCATTCCTTTCTCTAGGGAATTTCCCCAACCCAGCGATCGAACCCAGGCCTCCTGCATTGCAGGTGGATTCTTTACTATCTGAGCCACAAGGGAAGCCCAATTATTTTAACGGAATCAGTCTATTCAAATAGTGGTGTAGTAAAGCTATTTAGAGGAATGCAGTTTTTGTCCTTAAAATTGAAACACACTGAGCATTGATGTGAATTATGTCATGCTATGAGAATCAAACAACTTAGGTCAGTTTTACTGGATGGTATGTTTCTGGCTTGCTAGAAGCCTACCATCTCTCCTCCCTGTTTTAAATAATGACTTATGGAGGCCTTCATAAGGTGCAATTGTTATGCACTTATTGGAGGATTCAGGAACTAGGATAGAAGAGAAAATTACATAATGTAAGGCCCACATTGTACAGTGAATAGATGGGTGGGAAAAATCTGAAAAGAGATAATATGGCACCTTTGATCAGGGGTTGGCAAACATTTCTGCAAAAGCCAGATAGAAAATATTTTTGGTTTTGTGTGCCATCACTCTCTTGTAACTACTCAACTCTGCTACTGTAGCAAGAAAACAGACATAAACAAACTTTAAATGAATAACATGGCTATATTCTAATTTTACTTTACTTATGGACACTGATATTTGATTTTCATACAATTTTCTTGAGTCATGAAATGTTCTTTCAACTTGCTTTCAGCTGTTAAAAACCATAAAATCATTCTTAGCCTATGTACCATGCAAAAACTGGCAGCAGACCAGAGTTGGCCTGCAGGCTCTTAGACGGATGGATGACTTCTTGTCTGGATGGAAAAAGAAGGTGAGGAACCAGAGCTGATGCTTGGGGAGTCTCCGTAAGCCACATCTCAGTGCCTGTGGCGAATGCAGCCAGGAAGACCACACCCAGTTCTCTTTGGACCATCACCCAAGGACACTGTGGGTACAGGGTAGCAGCAAGCATTAAAAAGAAAAATATCTTTTGAACTATGAAGACTGTTTTGGTTTTTAGGTCTTCATAGTTAACGTCTGTCTTCTCTGAAACTCAGGAAAGTAAGGGCTCTGTCACTCATTTCCCTACTCTAGGCCAGTGCTTATCATGAAGCCTTATAGCATGATGCCACATAGCTGCTGCTGCTGCTGCTGCTGCTAAGTCGCTTCAGTCGTGTCCGACTCTGTGCGACCCCATAGACGGCAGACCACCAGGCTCCCCCGTCCCTGGGATTCTCCAGGCAAGAACACTGGAGTGGGTTGCCATTTCCTTCTCCAAAGCATGAAAGTGAAAAGTGAAAGTGAAGTCACTCAGTCGTATCCGACTCCTAGCGACCCCATGGACTGCAGCCTACCAGGCTCCTCCATTCATGGGATTCTCCAGGCAAGAGTAGTGGAGTGGGTTGCCATTGCCTTCTCTATGCCACATAGCAACAACCCTTATATGTTAGGTGATCTGAAATGAATGGACCAGAAAGCTCAAAGGGGTCCTGGGGGGACATACATTCAGTCTATTCCAAATGAATCAATTCAGCTACTTTCTGATAAAGATTCCGATGTGGAAAACAAAATAAAATAATATAAAGTAAGAGCTGTAGCAGAAACTCTTATGTGTTTATTTAACTAGCTAAAAAGTCACATAACATCTTTGCGTGAACTTGACAGCTAACTAAGAGGTCAAAAATGCGTTTCTTGAATGCAGTCTATGTATTTTTAACAGAGCTTCATAGAGTTGCTGAGTCTGTACACATTTTTCTGCAAACTTTAGCTGATCTATAAAGGACAACAGCACAGTGGGGCTAATGAAGTGTGCCCGCTTCAGCTGGAGGGCAGAAGCTCACCTCATTCTCTGCCACTGAGTCAAATCAGGAGCAGATGGTAATTGGGACCAGATGGAGTTTCAAAGGGAAGAGATGTGGGACATTCCAAAGTGCACACTGAACTTTTTTCCACAAAGACTAATGTCAATTAGAAAGACATCGTATTCACTGAACTTACCTCGAAAGTGAAGCAATTCATTTTTATAGACTGACATCATTCAGTATTTGGGGAAATTTAATAGCAATCAGCAACTTCATAGGTACTTTTTTTTTTTTGGTTGTGTTTTCATATGCTCCGTTCTACCAGTATGGATACAAAAGTATAGTCCTTTGTATTTTGCTTTTTTTTACTCCAATTAATCTTTTAGTTTCAGGAGAAACTAATTAAGCCAGCAAAATAAATGTTCTAAAAAGTGTAAACAATGAAGCTTACTTAAAATTCTGTTATATATTCTATTTGCCCTGTTATACAATCCCAGCACATTCTTTAAACTCAAATATTTAAGTTATTTAAGTTATATTTATATTGTTATTTAAATATTTAAGTTATAGTGCTCTCAACTTTTGATCCAGAAACTCACTTTTTTTTTATTTTAATGTTTATCAGAAGGACTTAAAGCCACATGAAAATATATTATTAATTTATTGATCCCCTGTGGTGGTAGCCATCCCTACACCAATCTGGTAGTGTCTGTGACCACCAGTAATCAGCCAGTCAGAGAGAGCATGCTTGCCACGGGCCAATCACATTGTACGGAAACCACTCAGGACTATATTATAAGGTGATACAGAATGGCAGGAAAAGCTAGTCCTGACTGGGGAGTAGCCAAATTGTAAGTATTTAGGGGGCAGGTTGGATTGGGTAGAAGAGAATGCCAGAGTCACTAACCTCCTCAAGAAGGTTTGGGCGTTACCCTTAACATGGTGTTTTCCTGGTGGTTCTGATAGTAAAGACTCTGTCTCTAGTGAGACCTGGGTTTGATCCCTGGGTCAGGAAGATCCCCTGGAGAAGGAAATGACAACCCACTCTAGTATCCTTACCCGGAGAATCCTATGGACGGAGGAGCCTGGCGGGCTCCAGGCCATGAGGCTGCCAAGAGTTGGACGTGACTGGGTGACTAACACAACACGGTGATCTAGCCAGTGGACTCCCGGTTTCTCATGAAACACACCTTCTGCTTTCTGAGCTTGGTGCTTTGCTCCTGCCACCCTGTCATCGACCTCTGCCTGAAGTGTGCCTCACATACTTGTCTCCTTTGAACTTAAAACATGAACCTGTGCTACCTGTCTTCCAAAGATCCACAGCAGTTATTAGTTTAACACAGAGGTTGCAAATTTAGTTACAGAGAGAGGATGGGATAGGTTGGACGATTCTGCTTCATCTTAGTACTGCTGTCTCCTCTCTAACTGACTCATGTGCCATATGGCAATGTGGGCCCGGTGTTGCCATGAGTTCCAATTTTTTAAAAGATTTTGCAATGTAAACATGAAAATTTCTAAGTGTTCACCCTAATAAATTCAAGTGATCAGATATCTGCCTGGCACACCCTGAGACTGAGTATGATTAGTCTGAAAGCTCTTTTTAAACTGTCATTTGAAGATCACTACATAAGCATCATAAATTTTTCTCTAGGTAGGTTACAGTTTTATAATATTTAGTTTCCTTTATTCTATCCAAATAGAATCAGACTCCTTCAGATGAGATTATCTCATACATATTTTCACTTCAGAACCAAGAAGATGATTTACACATAAAAGTGATTTATATATGATCATTTGATTGCTAGTCTAATTAAATCTTAAAAGTGAAAATTAAGATACCACAGAAAGATATAAGGAAGAAAATTGAAATGAAATGTTAGCAATTTCTTAATAAAAATATATTTTAAGAGAAACATCTGCTTTTGTCCCAAGAGGAGCCTTTGTTGTGAGGCTCAGATGCACTATGAGTTCTGAAATCTTTTGTAAATTACAAAGGCCTCTAGAGATATTAACTGTGCTATTGTAAGGGAAAAGTATATAGAAGCTTTTGTACTTCTATAATACGGCAACTGATGGCTGACAATTGTATTTACTCATCCATTACTAATGGTGGATCATTGCATCTATTACTGGTTTATAATCTGTAGTTTAATACATAGAAATCTTTGAGTAAAATCATTTTATCCCTCTGAAATATCTTCCCCATGTATTAAATTCCTTTAAAAGCAACCCTATTTTTTATATTTGAGGAAGTCCATATATTTGAGCAAGACAGAAAGGAATAATTTGATAAACCAGGGCTTCCCTAATAGCTCAGTTGGTAAAGAATCCATCTGTAATGCAGGAGACCTCGGTTAGATTCCTGGGTCAGGAAGATCCCCTGGAGAAGGGATAGGCTACCCACTCTGGTATCCTTGGGCTTCCTTTGTGGCTCAGCTGATAAAGAATCTGCCTGCAATGTGGGAGACCTGGGTTTGATCCCTGGGTTGGGAAGATCCCCTGGAGAAGAAAAAGGCTACCCACTCCAGTAATCTGGCCTAGAGAATTCCATGAGTCGGACATGACTGAGCGACTTTCACTTTCAAAAACTTGCAAAGCAGAGTTATTTTACTTCCCTTTGCTTGTTCTGGTGGTATAAGCTCTCTTGAGGCAAAAGGTTTTAAAGTAAAAAGGTGTAGCAAGTGAATAACTTAAAAGAAATAAAGAATGTCATTTGGACAAAAATTCTTACTATAATAAAGATCAAAATAATACATAAAATAGAGGTTCTCTTTGTATCTTCATTGAGAAGTTTTATGTACACAGATTTGAAAAATAAAAGAGAATATGAAATGTCACCATTTTTATCTCAAGAAGCAAGAATTCTTCCTGACCTGCTTGGAATGTCAAAGAGGGAATTCAGTTTGCGGTAATAGGAAGTTTATAAGATCAATTTCCAGTATGCGTTACATTTTTAGAGGACATCATGTTCCAACTTTTTTCTTTTCCCCCTACAAGGTACCTTCTTATGTTTGAAAGGGGTGCACTTAGAGTGACCTGAGGTCAACCCAAGCCTCTCTGTTCACATTCCTACTTGGGTTCCAAATGAAAGGCTTGCTTCTGCCATTGGCATCCAGGCACACCAATGCTGACTGCCAAATCCTAGTGAGAAATGGCAAGCAGATTAAAAAGAAAGTGGCATGAAACCCTTCCGTTGGTAACCAGGAGTAGAGTCAACAGTGAAAGGAAGTGGGGCTGGGAGCAGCCTGGTGGCTGGCCAAGGAAAGAAAGGACCGAGAGACTCAGTGCCTCTTTGATATGTGGTCAGTCACAGAGCTTCATCTGGGAGCCTCTCCCTTTCCCTCCTCCACCCCCTCCGCATTTTCCAGTGGATTTTAAATGTGAAAAATACTTATGCAAACCAAAATGGTGTTTTGGTCAATGTTTTGCCTTTGATACATCAATCTGTTTAACTCTCAGAATTACCTACATTTCATGCCTGAAATAAAGAAATTTAAAAAGGAATGATTTTAATTCAAGAAAAAATTCAGGAGAGAGTGAATCTTTCAGCTGGGAATTCTTCTGATGAAGACTAGCTTAATTGAAAGATATTTTTGATGGTTGTTAGCTTGCTGGTGGCACATACGAGCTGCCAATATCTGCGGAATAGTTTGCTATTACCTTGAGAATGTGAGGACTTTAGGCTCTTGTTCCTTCTGTAACTGATCATCTGGCTCTGAGGTTTTCACCTTGGCCTCTGGCTCTCACCTCAGTTGCCCTCTAAGTTTTCCTGGGGAGCCCATAAAACTTCTAAAGGTCAGAAGAAGTGAGCAAGAAAAATGGATGCTTGGAATAGCCTAAGCAGAGGCAGGTAAAAGAAAATAATAGGTTCAAAAGTTTGTAAGAAGATACGAGTTGCTAGAGCCTAGAGATGGGAGAAGATCTAGTCAAGAAAGACTTTGCAAATGAGTTAAAGGAACTGTACTTGTCCCGAGGACCATGGTGGCCCAGATGGTAAAGAATCTGCCTGCAGTGCAGGGAGACTGGGCTTTGGTCCCTGGATCCCCTGGATAAGGGAATACAACCCACTCTACTATTCTTGCCTAGAGAATTCCATGGACAGAGGGGCTGGCAGGCTACAGTCCACGGGATTGCAAATAGTAGGACATGACTGAGTGACTTTCACTTTTCACTTCCAGGGCCAGGGAAGGATGTTGATCAGGGGAGTACATGACTGGGTTTTCCTATGCCCGGTGTTGGATTTTCTAGAAACCCAGTTAATCTAAAATTAGTTTTAACTGTAAAGTGAGGTTTAAAAAATGTTAAATTACCATCACAGAATATAGCACACAGGGTACATGAAGGTAGCAGAAAGGTATCTTTCTAGACCCTGGTGCAACCCCATCCACACATATACATCTGGTGTGTCTTCATATGGAGACCTGCCTTCAAAGATGTGAGCATAAAATCAGTATTCTTCATTTGTCTTTCAGAACCACCGGGGATCAGGTAGCCAATCTGAAGAAAATGAGGGGAGTTGAGTGGGCCCCTTACAATAGGGAGAACAGAAAGGTGATTAAAGAGTGAAGAAGCACATTTAGGTTGATCCAATCAAGCAAAAAAGTTATTAAATGCCTGCTTTGTTCTTGACACAATGACAATGCTAAAACTAACAAAAAATAAAAAAGTCAATCACAGTCAACCATGGATATATTGCTACACAGTTGCTAGTCAATATGATGAGTGTTATAAACATACCAAGAAAAGTTATGAAATCTAAATATATGTCTAAAGTTATTTTCCAAGATATAGATGATAATATTGTTAATTGTTAAGAAAAAGAAAAACAGACATTTATAAAAATGGCCAAGGATAAAGTGAAAGAAATAAAATGGTTTTTTTTTGTATTTATTTACTAAGTATCCTTCCCTTCATTGCTTCAATCAATTGCTAACAGATTTATTAATTTAATTAAGTTATTAATCAGTTGAACAGTAAAATTTCTTTAATACTAAATATACTAGACACTGTGGAAGGTGCTAGTAATTGTGGGGGAATATAACAAAGTCCTTCTCCTCATGGATGCACAGATAAATAAAACCAACCCTTGCATATATGGGAAGTGACAGTTAATTTTATGTGCCAGTTTGATGGGGGCACAGAGTGCCCAGTTATTTGGTTAAACAGTATTCTCTGTGTCCATGAGAGTGTTTCTGGATGAAATTAGCATTTGAATCTGTAGCTGAACAAAGCAGACTGCCTTCCTGGTGTAGGTGGACCTCATCTAATCCACTGAAGGTCTGAGTAGAACAAAAAGAAGTAAGAGAGATTTCATCTTTCTGCCTGTCTTCAAACTGGGATATCAGTCTCTGTCTGGGACTCAGACTTAGACCAGACCAGAACTTACACCATCAATTGTCCTGGTTCTCAGGCTGTTGGATTCAGAATATAATGATCCCATTTGCTCTCCTGGGTCTACAGTTTGCAAACCACAACTTGTATATCTGTAAGAGTTTCTCATTGTTGTTCAGTAGCTCAATAATGTCTGACTATCTGTGATCCCATGCACTGTAAAATGCCAGTCTTCCTGGTCCTTCACCATCCCCTGGAGCTTGCTCAAACTCATGTGCATTGAGTCTATGAGGCAATTCAACCATTTGGCCCTCTGTTGGCCTCTTCTCCTCCTGCCTACAATCTTTCCCGAAGGATCAGGATCTTTTCCAATGAGTCAGCTCTTCGCATCAGGTGGCCAAAGTATTGGAGTTTCAGCTTCAACATCAGTCCTTCCAATGAATATTCAGGACTGATTTCCTTTAGGATTAATGGGTTTGACCTCCTTGCAATCCAAGGGACTCTAAAAGAGTCTTCTACAACAACACAGTTGAAAAGCATCAATTCTTTGGTACTCAGCTTTCTTTATGGTTCAACTCTTAAATCCACACATGATTACTAGAAAAATCATAGCTTTGACTATACAGAACTTTGTAGGCAAAGTAATCGCTCTGCTTTTTAGCATGTTATCTAGGTTGTCATAGCTTTGCTTCCACGGAACAAGTATCTTTTAATTTCATGGCTGCAGTTACTATCTGCAGTGATTTCAGAGCCCCCCCAAAATAAAGTCTGTCACTAATTCCATTGTTTCCCCATCTATTTTCCTTGAAGTGATGGGACCAGATGTCATGATTTTCATGTTTTGAATCTTGAGCTTTAAGCCAACTTTTTCACTTTTCTCTTTCACTTTCATCAACAGGCTGTTTAGTTTCTCTTTGCTTTCTGCCATAAGGGTGATATCATCTATAGATCTGACACTACTGATATTTCTTCTGGCAATCTTGATTCCAGGTTGTGTTCAATCCAGCCCAACATTTCACATGATGGACTCTGCATAAAGGGCTTCCCTAGTGGCTCAGCTGGTAAAGAATCCACCTGCAAAGCAGGAGACCTGTGTTTAATCCCTGGGTTGGGAAGATCCCCTGAAGAAGGGAATGGCTACCCACTCCAGCATTCTGGCCTGGAGAACTCTACGGACTGTATAGACCATGTGGTCACAAAGACTTGGACACAACTGAGTGACTTTCAGTTCACTTTACTCCGTATACAAGTGAAATAAGCAGAGTGACAATATAAGCCTTGATGCACCCCTCTCCCAATTTGGAGCCAGTTCGTTATTGCTTGTCTGGTTCTAACAGTTCCTCTTGACCTGCATACAAGTTTCTCAGGAGGCAGGTCAAGTGGTCTGGTATTCCCATCTCTTTAACAGTTTCCCACAGTTTGTTGTGATCCACACAGTCAAAGGCTTTAGTGTAGTCAATGAAGCAGAAGTAGATGTTTTTCTGGAATTCTCTTGCTTTTTCTATGACCCAATGGATGTTGGCAATTTGATCTCTGATTCCTCTGCCTTTTCTAAATCCAGCTTGGACATCTAGAAGTTCTTGGTTCATATACTGCTGAAGCCTAGCATGGAGAATGTTGAGCATTACTTTGCTAATGGGTGAGATGAATATAATTGTGCAGTAGTGGAATATTCTTTGGCATTGCCTTTCTTTGCGATTGGAATGAAAATTGATCTTTTCCAGTCCTGTGGCCACTACTGAGTTTTCCAAATTTGCTAGCATATTGAGTGAAGCACTTTCACAGCATCATCTTTCAGAATTTGAAATAGCTCAACCGGAATTCCATCACCTCCAATAGCTTTGTTCATAGTGATTCTTCCCAAGGCCCACTTGACTTTATGTTCCAGGATGTCTGGTTTTAGATGAGTGAGCACACCATTGTGAGTTTCTCATACTGCAAAGTATTTTATTACACATCTCCTAATGCAGTTTTTGCAGCCACATTTTATGAAGTTTATCATAATCCTTTGAGTTTTAAACAAACTCAGAACTGTGTCATAAATGTACAACTTCATACCAACGTCCATCTTCTGTACACCGAACAAGGTTAAATGGAATGACTTCTCATAGAGAGAAAGGAGAAAATATCAGATATGTGTGACATTTAAGATAATCAAACAAAAACACAGGAAAAAATGACCCATAATTTGATGGAGAAGATGAAAAATGATAGGACTTGAATAGCACAGATCAGAGGTAAAGACCCTCCAGGATGAGAGAATGTTACAGGAAGAAGTGGGATGCTGGGGATCACATCCAAGTAATGCCATGTCTTCCCTTTTGTTAGGAACATATGGTATTTTTAGGCCAGAGGAAGCATGGATGGATAAATAGACAGGAAAGTAAATTATCCAGTGTCATAGAAATTGCAGTCTATATGGGCATTGTGAATAGATCTCTTCAAATAGCTGTAAAAAAACAAGGAATATGGGAAGAAAGGGATCAAGATGGTGGAGGAGGAGAACACTGAGATCACCCATCCCCCACTCCCCTATAAATGTATCCAAATTACAACTGTCTGTGGGAAACCTCTCACTGAAATTGACCTAGAGAGTGGTGGAATGGCTCTTCTACAACCAAGAGTAACAAACGATCTATACAGTGTGTAGTTAGAAAAGGAGGAGAAGCATCTGGTTGAAACTCATGCTCCTAGCAGGAGATATCATAGGATGCAAGATGTTCCCTAAAGAGAAAGGTGTTCTTGCTCCGTATTATATACCTTAACCTGGGGTCCAACACCAGATGAGCCCCTTCAGCTGGGTTGAAAACCTGTGGCTTACTGGAGGACTCTGAGAACCTGGACTCTACTCTTGAAGAGAACATGCACAGGTTTGCTTACTTGTGGTCAGAGCACAGAGGCCACAGGCTGAAAACTGCCTAGTGCCCTGACCAGCTTGCCAGGACTGCCTCAGTGAATGCCCCAGACCTCACCATCGGCATCACCCACCAGAGAAGTGAATTTGTTGCAACCAATGAACCTACACTAACACCTCTTTATCATCCAAAGTCCACAGTTTGGATTCAATCTTAATATTATACATTACGTGAGTTTGGATGGCAATTCATATGGGGACATTTTCCATAATTGAATGAAGTATATCTGCATTTCCAATGCTTCTTATTAAACATATTAAACATGTATTATATACATGACATTATTCTAAGAGTTTGAGATACGTTCGTTTGAAAAAAGAAGCCCTCAGATTCTAGGGAAGATAGACAATAAGCTTTAAATATATTAAGGAAGTAGATTATATAGTCTGTTAGAAGGTGATGAGAAGAAGAAAAACAAAATGTAAAGTTGAGTAAAAGTGGACTGAAAGCACAGACAGGGAGGGAGTGGGAGGAAAAATGAAGTCACAGGCTTCATTCAGGAGTTTTCCTATATAAAAGGGTTTCCTTAAAATGTTCTTTTGTTAAAAATATACTTAAATTAATAGCACTTACTTTTCCCCAACTCTTTCTGAGCATACTGTGTTGGACGATATGCCTCTAAGGGAAGAATGTGGTCATAATTAACAGTCATTTCCAAAGTCATATTAAGGACTTTGTTCGTACACTTAATGGAAGACAAACACCTCTGCCATTTAATGAAAATTTTTGTAAGTATTCCAGTTTCAAAAAACTTTTTGAACAAAAATCTAATTGAACAACTTGATAAAGCATTAATAGATAACTTTTAATACTATATTTTGGCATGCAGCTCAAAAGAAACTTAAAGAATTGAATAACACTGCTACAACAAATTCTATTTCTTATTAGACACTGATGAGAACAAAGTTTCATATATCCCTTTCTATCTATTTATCTATCTAACTACCTATCTATCAATCTATCTTCTATCTATGAAAACTAAAAACAAGAATACACTGATAGCAAATCTTATTTTACACTAAAATAATAGAGATAGATGAATTAGTTGAAAAAATAGCATAATCTGACTCATTAAAAATATATTCTGAATGTTCCTGACTATGCTTAATAGTTATCGCTGTTGTTCAGTTGCTAAGTTGCCGGGAGCCAGCACGGGAGATCCCACCCATGACAAGGTCATGCAGGACTCGAGGGAATCCCTGGGCCATCTGACCCATGACAAAGTCATGTGGAAGAGTCCTGATGAGCAAGGCCTCAGGACTCGACGGACTCCCTGGATCTGCTCGAGCATCTACCCCCAAACCAGAATCTGTCTTACTATTTTATGTCTTTCACCAGCTTTTCTGACATTAGCAGGGGCCTGTCCCTGACCAAAAGAGTTAACTTAGGGCTCTAGCTGATAAATCTGGGCATGAAAGGAGTGTTTCAAACCCTCTGTTAGCATTCTAGCTTACCTGGCAGATTTATCCAGACTCTTGCAACATTGTTGAGCCTATGCTTGCTGCCAAGTTCTCACATCCCTTATCCACTGTGTTCCTGGCAGTGCATATAGTCAGGATGTAGAAAAAAACAAGTAATAGCCTTAGCATTAGCAACATTAGACTTTGAGTTAATAAGTTCTTTCTTTGCTGTAACCTGCTGAATCTTTGCTCCATAAAAATGTAACTCTGTACTTTTAAGGGTGATGCAGGCTAAGAATTTAAGAAGAAACACTTTAAGGAAAAATCATTGTTCTGGTGTTCTGGCTGACCAACCTTTATCAAAAAGAGGTCATGGAATATCAACAGGCCTCCAGAACAGAAGATGATGTACAGAGAATAAGACTCTTACAAGAAGGAACTTGATATTGATAAAAGTTATTACTGATGGAATGTTGAGTTGACTCTGCATTTTTCACCTTGCTGTATGTATAACTCAGGGTATAAAAGCCCGGAGAAGAATAAAGTAAATGGGCCTCACTCGAAGAAGCTTGGTCACCCCGTGTCTCTTTCTTTATCTCTTTATCTATCTTTCCTCATTTGCCGACGTCATCCATCCGGAGGATATCCCTGGACTCTGCTGAGGCTGGACCTCAGTACTAAGTCATGTCTGATTTGGCCCCATGGACTGCAGCACACCAGGCTTTCCTGTCTTTCACTATCTTCTGGAGTTTGCTTAAACTCATGTCCATCTAGTTAGTGATGCCATCTAAACATCTCATCGTCTATTGCCCCCTTCTCCTTCTGCCCTCAATCTTTCCAAGCATCGGGGTCTTTTCCAGTGAGTCAGCTCTTCCCATCAGGTGGCCAAAGTATTAGAGCTTCAGCTTCAGCATCAATCCTTCCAGTGAATATCCAGGGTTGATCTTCTTTAGAATCAACAGCTTTGATCTCCTTGCAGTCCAAGGGACTCCACAATTCCTTCTCAAGCATCACAATTCCTTCTTTATGGTCCAGCTCTCACATCGGTACATGACAACTGGAGCAACTATAGCTTTGACTATCAGACCTTTGTTGGAAAAGTGCTGTCTTTGCTTTTTAATGCACTTAGCTTTTCTTCCAAGGAGAAATCAGCTTTTAATTTCATGGCTGCAGTCACTGTCTGCAGTGATTTTGGAGTCCAGGAAAATAAAATCTGTCACTTTCTCATTGTTTCTCCATTTATTTGTCATGAAGTGATGGGACTGATGCCATGATCTTAGTTTTTTTGTTACTTGTTTTAATTAATTAATTCATTTTAATTGAAGGATAATTACTTTCCAATATTGTTATGGTTTCTGCCATACATCAACATGAATCAACCATGGTCACACATGTATTCCACCTATCCTGAACCCCCTTTCACCTTTCTTCCCACCCCATCCCTCTGGGTTGTCCCAGAGCACCAGCTTTGTGTGCCCTGTTTCATGTATTGAACTGGCATGGGTCATCTCTTTTCTATATGACAATATACATGTTTCAATGCTATCCTGTCAACTCATCCCATCCTTGCCTTCTTCCACAGAGTCCAAGTGTATGTTCTTTGCATCTGTGTCTCTTTTGCTGCCCTGTAAATAGGATCATCATTATTGTAGTGGGGTACTTTAATACCCCATTCACATTTATGGATAGATCAACCAAACAGAAAATTAACAAGGACAGAAAAACTTTAAATGATACAATGGACCATCTACAAGGCATTCTAAACCAAAGCAATGGATTTCACCTTTTTCTCAAGTGCACATGGAACATTCTGAAGGCTAGAACACATCCTGGGCTATGAATCTAGCTTCAGTAAATTAAAAAAAAAAATCAAAATCCTTTCGAGCATTTTTCTGATCAAATGCAGTAAGATTAGACATCAACTACAGGAAAAAAATATTAAAAGCAAAAACATATGTAGGCTAAACAACGCAAGCTGAATAACCAACAGATCACTGAAGAAATAAAAAAGAAATCAAAATACACATAGAAACAAATGATAATGAAAACAAAACAACCCAGAGCCTATGAAATTCAGTAAAAGCAGTGCTAAGAGGGAAGTTCATAGCAATACAAGCATACATCAAGAAACAAGAGAAACGTCAAATAAACAGTCTCAGGTCAGTTCAGTTCAGTTGGTCAGTCATGTCTGACTTTTTGCAACCCCACGAACTGCAAAACGCCAGGCCTCCCTGTCCATCACCAACTCCTGGAGTCTATCCAAACTCATGTCCATTGAGTCAGGGATGCCATCCAACATTCTAATCCTCTGTCGTCCCCTTCTCCTCCTGCCCTCAATCTTTCCCAGCATCAGGGTCTTTTCAAATGAGTCAGCTTTTCACATTAGGTGGCCAAAGTATTGAAATAAACAACCTAATTTGCACCTAAAGCAACCAGAAAATGAAGAAGAACAACAACAAAAACACACACACAAAAAAACCCCACAGTTAGTAGGAGGAAAGAAATCATAAAAATCAGAGCAGAAATATGAAAAGCAAATTAAGGAGACTATATAAAGATAAAACTAAAAGGCTGGTTCTTTGCCTTTTCATACTATTCATGGGGTTATCAAGGCAAGAATACTGAAGTTGTTTGCCATTCCCTTCTCCAGTGGACCACATTCTGTCAGACCTCTCCACCATGACCTGCCAGTATTGGATTGCCCCACAGGCATGGTTTAGTTTCATTGAGTTAGACAAGGCTGTGGTCCTAGTGCGATTAGATTGACTAGTTTTCTGTGAGTATGGTTTCAGTATGTCTGCCCTCTGATGCCCTCTTGCAACACCTGACATCTTACTTGGGTTTCTCTTACCTTGGGCGTAGGGTATCTCTTCACCGAGGCTCCAGCAAAGTGCAGTCACTGCTCCTTACCTTGGACAAAGGGTATTTCCTCAGCCCCGCCCTTCCTGACCTTCAAAGTGGGATAGCTCCTCTAGGCCCTCCTGCGATGATAGGATAATGAAAGAGGAACTCCCCAGGTTAGTAGGTGCCCAACACACTACTGGAGATCAGTGGAGAAATAACTCCTGAAAGAATGAAGGGATGGAGCCAAAGCAAAAACAATACCCAGCTGTGGATGTAACTGGTTATAGAAGTAAGGTCTGATGCCGTAAAGAGCAATATTGCATAAGAACCTGGAATGTCAGGTCCATGAATCAAGGCATATTGTAAGTGGTCAAACAAGAGATGGCAAGGGTAAACGTCGGCATTCTAGGAATCAGTGA
This sequence comes from Capra hircus, assembly GCF_001704415.2. NCBI lineage: Eukaryota > Metazoa > Chordata > Mammalia > Artiodactyla > Bovidae > Capra > Capra hircus. The sequence continues at coordinate 1,360,943 of NC_030816.1, read as the reverse complement.
ACTAAAATGGACTGGAATGGGTGAATTTAACTCAGATGCCCATTATATCTACTACTGTGGGCAGGAATCCCTCAGAAGAAATGGAGTAGCCATCATGGTCAACAAAAGAGTCGACAATGCAGTACTTGGATGCAGTCTCAAAAACGACAGAATGATCTCTGTTCATTTCCAAGGCAAACCATTCATTATCACAGTAATCCAAGTCTATGCCCCAAACAGTAACACTGAAGAACTGGAGTTGAATGGTTCTATGAAGACCTACAAGACCTTTTAGAACTAACACCCAAGAAAGATGTCCTTTTCATTATAGGGGACTGGAATGCAAAAGTAGGAAGTCAAGAAACACCTGGAGTAACAGGCAAATTTGGCCTTGGAATATGGAATGGAGCAGGGCAAAGACTAATAGAGTTTTGCCAAGAAAATGCACTGATCATAAAAAACACCCTCTACCAACAACACAAGACAAACTCTACACATGGACATCACCAGATGGTCAACACCGAAATCAGACTGATTATATTCGCTGCAGCCAAAGATGGAGAAGCTCTATACAGTCAACAAAAAACAAGAAGAGGAGATGACTTTGGCTCAGATCATGAACTTCTTATTACCAAATTCAAACTTAAATTGAAGAAAGTAGGGAAAATCGCGAGACCATTCAGGTATGACCTAAATCAAATCCCTTATGAGTATACAGTGGAAGTGAGAAATAGATTTAAGGGCCTAGATCTGATAGACAGAGTGCCTGATGAACTATGGAATGAGGTTTGTGACATTGTACAGGAGACAGGGATCAAGACCATGCCCATGGAAAAGAAATGCAATAAAACAAAATGGCTGTCTGGGGAGGTCTTACAAATAGCTGTGGAAAGAAGAGAGGCAAAAAGCAAAGGAGAAAAGGAAAGATATAAGCATCTGAATGCAGAGTTTCAGAGAATAGCAAGAAGAATAAGAAAGCCTTCTTCAGCGATCAATGCAAAGGAATGGAGGAAAACAACAGAATGGGAAAGACTAGAGATCTCTTCAAGAAAATTAGAGATACCAAAGGAACATTTCACTCAAAGATGGGCTTGATAAAGGACAGAAATGGTATGGACCTAACAGAAGCAGAAGATATTAAGAAGAGGTGGCAAGAATATACAGAAGAACTGTACAAAAAAGATCTTCATGACCCAGATAATCATGATGATGTGATCACTAATCTAGAGCCAGACATCTTGGAATGTGAAGTCAAGTGGGCCTTAGAAAGCATCACTACAAACAAAGCTAGTGGAGGTGATGGAATTCCAGTTGAGCTGTTTCAAACCTGGAAAGATGATGCTGTGAAAGTGCTGCACTCAATATGCCAGCAAATTTGGAAAACTCAGCAGTGGCCACAGGACTGGAAAAGGTCAGTTTTCATTCCAATTCCAAAGAAAGGCAATGCCAAAGAATGCTCAAACTACCACACTATTGCACTCCTCTCACATGCTAGTAAAGTAATGCTTAAAATTCCCCAAGCCAGGCTTCAGCAATAGTGAACCGTGAACTTCCTGATGTTCAAGCTGGTTTTAGAAAAGGCAGAGGAACCAGAGATCAAATTGTCAACATCCGCTGGATCATGGAAAAAGCAAGAGAGTTCCAGAAAAAACATCTTTTTCTGCTTTCTTGACTATGCCAAAGCCTTTGACTGTGTGGATCACAATAAACTTTGGAAAATTCTGAAAGAGATGGGAATACCATACCACCTGAACTGTCTCTTGAGAAGTCTGTATGCAGGTCAGGAAGCAACGGTTAGAACTGGACATGGAACAACAGACTGGTTCCAAATAGGAAAAGAAGTACGTCAAGGCTGTATATTGTCACCCTGCTTATTTAACTTCTATGCAGATGACATCATGAGAAACGCTGGACTGGAAGAAACACAAGCTGGAATCAAGATTGCCAGGTATCAGTAACCTCAGATATGCAGATGACACCACCCTTATGGCAGAAGTGAAGAGGAACTAAAAAGCCTCTTGATGAAAATGAAAGAGGAGAGTGAAAAAGTTGGCTTAAAGCTCAACGTTCAGAAAATGAAGATCATGGCATCCCGTCCCATCACTTCATGGGAAATAGATGGGGAAACAGTGGAAATAGTATCAGACTTTATTTTTGGGGCTCCAAAATCACTGCAGATGGTGACTGCAGCCATGAAATTAAAAGACGCTTACTCCTTGGAAGAAAAGTTATGACCAACCTAGATAGTATATTCAAAAGCAAAGACATTACTTTACTGACTAAGGTCCGTCTAGTCAAGGCTATGCTTTTTCCAGTAGTCATGTATGGATGTGAGAGTTGGACTGTGAAGAGGGCTGAGCACCGAAGAATTGATGATTTTGAACTGTGGTGTTGGAGAAGACTCTTGAGAGTCCCTTGGACTGCAAGGAGATCCAACCAGTCTATTCTGAAGGAGATCAACCCTGAGATTTCTTTGGAAGGAATGATGCTAAAGCTGAAACTCCAGTACTTTGGCCACCTCATGGGAAGAGTTGACTCATTGGAAAAGACTCTGATGCTGGGAGGGATTGGGGGCAGGAGAAGAAGGGGACGACAGAGAATGAGATGGCTGGATGGCATCACTGACTCGATGGACGCAAGTCAGAGTGAACTCCGGGAGTTGGTCATGGGCAGGGAGGCCTGGCTTGTTGTGATTCATGGGGTCACAAAGAGTTGGACATGACTGAGCAACTGAACTGAACTGAACCACAGCTTTCTTATCCATTCATCTGCTGATGGACATCTAGGTTGCTTCCATGTCCTGGCTGTTATAAACAGTGCTGCGATGAACATTGGGGTACTCGTGTCTCTTTCAGTTCTGGTTTCCTCAGTGTGTATGCCCAGCAGTGGGATTGCTGCGTCATAAGGCAGTTCTATTTCCAATTTTTTAAGAAATCTCCCCACTGTTTTCCATAGTAGCTGTACTAGTTTGCATTCCCACCAACAGTGTAAGAGGGTTCCCTTTTCTCCACACCCTCTCCAGCATTTATTGCTTGTAGACTTTTTGATTGTGGCCATTCTGACTGGTGTGAAATCTTCATTGCGGTTTTGATTTGCATTTCTCTGATAATGTGTGATGTTGAGCATCTTTTCATGTGTTTGTTAGCCATCTGCATGTCTTCTTTGGAGAAATGTCTGTTTAGTTCTTTGGCCCATTTTTTGATTGGATCATTTATTTTTCTGGAATTGAGCTGCAGGAATTGCTTGTATATTTTTGAGATTAGTTGTTTGTCAGTTGCTTCATTTGCTATTATTTTCTCCCATTATGAAGGCTGTCTTTTCACCTTGCTTATAGTTTCCTTTGTTGTGCAGAAGCTTTTAAAGCTTCTTGACCTGCATATAGGTTTCTCAGGAGACAGGTAAGGTGGCCTGATATCCCCGTCTCTTGAAGAATTTTCCATAGTTTGTTGTGATCCCCGCAGTCAAAGGCAATAAGGTAGTCAATGAAGCAGAAGTAGATGTTTTGCTTGAATTCCTTTGCTTTCTCTATAATCCAACGAATATTGGCTATTTGGTCTCTCTTTTCTCTGCCTTTTTTAAATCCATCTTGCACATCTGAAAGTTTTTGGTTCACAGTCTGTTGAAGCCTAGCCTGAAGGATTTTTGAGTATTACTTTGCTACCGTGTGAAAAGAGTGCAATTGCATAGTAGGTGAGCATTCTTTGTCATTGCTTTTCTTTGGGATTGGCTTGAAAACTGACCTTTTCCAGTTCTGTGGCTACTGTTGAGTTTTAGAATTTAATAGTTATAAAAATTTATAAGTATGTTTGTAATTTTGATTGTGTAATAATGATAAATGTAAGGTTAAGTTAATATGAAAACACGTGTAATATTTAAGCTTCATGATCACAAGCAATTAAAAATAATACTTCAGTTTGTATTTGTATATATTTTATTATGAAAATGATAAACAGGCATTCAAAAAAGTTTATGACGTTATAAATGCTTGTTCATTAGAATTAAATTCTGTGAGAGAAAGTGGGATGGAAATATAAGCCTAGTGATTAAAAAAAAAGTATACAAAATTTCCAGTCATTAAAAAAAAGATATTTTATGTAATAACAAATGATAATGGGTATCAAATGACTTTTATAGTCCACTGAATATATTTATATGAGTCCTATAACACTGCTTTATGACAACATCTATAATATGCTGTATATTACCTCCAATTATTTATCTTTATGTTGAAACTTTTGGAATGTTAAACATATGAAGGAACACACAGCTCTTAAAAATTATTTAGAATCTCAGGAAATATTTCGAAGATCACAAAACTACTATGTTTCAATACAAATGTAGCACTCCTTGGATTCTTTAATATCGCATCATCTGTCTTCTAGTATCTCAGACCATTTTCCCTTTGCTTTAGCTCACTTCTCCATATAATTTCTAAGTTGTGGGTCCAAGATTCTTTTTTCAGTACTGTCACGTTCAGGTTTCACATTCACACTCAGAATAATCTCATCTACAGTAATATTTAACTCAGACCTTACTGCCATTGAATTCTACCTAATCTGTAGCAGTACCAGCCTCTATCCTGCCATCCCCAACAGCGTGCTGGTGCTGGGATCTCAGAGGCAAGGGGTTCCAACTTCTCCTCATCAAAGAAAATAATCCCCTCTTTCTAATTTACTGAGATAGTCTTACCATTCTACCAGTATCACTAGCTTGAACCTTTATTTGATTTTCTTACTCTCCTACATCCCATCATTGAATATTGTTTTTAAAAAGCTCTGACCAGGGACTTCCCAGGCTGACAGCTCTAAAGCGCTCTGTACTTCTACTGCAAGGGGTACAAGTTCAATCTCCAGTGGGACAATTAAGCAGCAATTCAGATCCCACCTGTCTCATGCTGCGGCCAAAAAGTAAAAAAAAAAAAAAAAAGAAGAAGAAGAAGAAAAGAAAAGAAGAAGCTCTGACCAATATACATTGGTTTGGAGAAAATATATACAGTCAGTGGTATGGCTCAGTAAACAAATATTGATAAGTTAATGGATACAAATCTAATTAGTAGGGGCTTCATAATGAGTGAGTGGTTGATACTTTTAGTAATGGTATAAAGCATATGGACAAATATGTTTAGGGAATATAAAAAATACTTTAACTTTAAAATTACATTCCTAGATCTTGTCACATAGATTTTAAGTCAAAATTCTCTTGGTCTTCTATACTAGTAAGGTAAGGTAAGGTGACTTACTCTTTGTGACTGACTCTTGGCGACTGCACGGACTGTAGCCTAACAGGCTCTTCCATCCATGGGATTTTCCAGGCAAGAGTACTGGAGTGGGTTGCCATTTCCCTCTTCAGAGGATCTTCCCAACCCAGGGATCGAACCCAGGTCTCCCGCATTGTAGGCAGACACTTCACCATCTGAGCCACCAGGGAAGTCTATACTAGCAGTTACACTTAAAACCATTACACTTAGTAAAAGGAAATTGTATGACAACTTACTATCTTAGTTTGTTTCTTTCATAAACTAGCTGCAACTTAATTAAGGACACTCTCAATTAACTTGATAAATAAATCAGAAAACCAAGTTTTAGTCCATTTTTAAAAAGTGACTGAGTGGTTAGAGGCAATATCACTCCGCTTCAAGTTCTGCAATCTATAACATGAAGATAAGAACGCTAACTTGCCTTCACAAAAATATTGGGGGAATCAATTAAAAGTCCCATCAGATTCCCCTATCCATAAGATTCTCTAGGCAAGCATAATGGAATGGTTCTTCCTCCAGGGGATCTTCCTGACCCAGGGATTGAACTCATGTCTCTTACCTCTCCTGTGTTGGCAGGTGGGTTCTTTATCACTAGTAACATCTGTTCTATAATAGTTCTTCCTTAAAACAGAGTTTTCACAGAATAAAAGGCAGGCTAGGAAGCAGTTGATATTGTGTATCATTTTTATATGCCTGCAATAAAACTTTCTAGAGCTCTCTATGAAAACTTTGTTAGCATTGGTGGGTTTAGGCCAAGGAAAGCCACATAACTAATAACTCAGTCTTAATTTGTCTTTCCTGAAATGTATTGTATATTACATGCATTCAATATCTTGTTAATCTTTAGTCAAAATCCCAAGAGAAATCTTTTAAAGACAATGTGCAATCTTGCAGTTTTAATAAGATCTCATGCAATGGCACCCCACTCCAATACACTTGCCTGGAAAATCCCATGGACGGAGGAGCCTGGTAGTCCATGGGGTCATTAGAAGTTGGACGATTGAGCGACTTCACTTTCGCTTTCATGCATTAGAGAAGGAAATGGCAACCTACTTCAGTGTTCTTGCCTGGAGAATCCCAGGGATGAGGGAGCCTGGTGGTCTGCTGTCTGTGGGGTCACACAGAGTTGGACACGACTGAAGTGACTTAGCAGCAGCGGCAGCAGCATGTGGTCAAAATAATTCCTATATCAGGGAAATATATAAGCTCTGTGTGTCTGACAAGAACTTAAACATCACTTTTAGGTTTTTTCTTTTTTTCTTGAATGACATGAATTAACACAAAGCAGGGACTACTTGGTAATTAAAGAATTGATAGTTTAATTTACAAATTAGAAGAAACTTCATAAAATGTCTTGACCTATCAAAATTGTCTTATATTTCAAAGATGAAGTATGTTAATTTTTAATTGTATGGCCCATTTAAATAGAAAAAAAAATCTGTTTAGGCAGAATTCTGTGAAGAGAGCTGCTTCAATATCAGCCCACTCTGTGCTGTTGTATATTTACTCAATAACGGTTTGGAATATATTGCTGGATTCAAATTCCAGTCCTCAACATTACCTGAAGATAGGTGTGTGTGCTTGGTTTGGGGGGATTATTTTTAACTTAGAATTTAATAAAAGGATTAGTAGAGACTAAACACCCTGCATATAACTCAGATTCTCCATACACATACTTATATTCTGAGATATAATCATAAAGCTCAAATAAGAGGTAGTATAATCCTAGTGCTAAATCCAAATTTATGCAAGTAGAAAATTTGGTGAAATTCTCAATATCAGATAAGAAAAATATATTCATCTTGTGGATTCCCTGATAGCTTCTGATAGCCCCTGATAGCTTCTGATAGCCCCTGATAGCCCCTGATCTTGGGGCTTTCCTGATGGCTCAGTTGGTAAAGAATCCGCCTGCAATGCAGGAGATCTTGGTTTGACTCCTGGGTTAGGAAGATATGCTGGAAAAGGGAAAAAGCTACCCACTCCAGTATTCTGGCCTGGAGAACTAGTCCATGGGGTTGCAAAGAGTCAGACAGGACTGAGCGACTTTCATTTTCATCTTGTATCTGTCCAGAATTTGATTCTATGTGACTTGTGAATGATTTTTTGTCTTTACACTTATTCACATCTACATTAAAACAGGTGCTTTCTTGTATCAGAACTAAGAAATTAATTATACATATTTCTGTGTGGGTTCACAATTAGGCAACATCTATAACGCAAGTCTAAGATTCTTATCATTTTGTTTTAATAGTTTTAGTTGCTGTACTTCCTAATTTGACACTGTACATATCCTTAAAATTCTGGCTTTTAACAGGGCTACACTCCTTCCCTGGTGGCTCAGACGGTAAAGCGTCTGCCTGCAATGTGGGAGACCTGAGTTCAAACCCTGGGTTGGGAAGATCTCCTGGAGAAGGAAACAGCAACCCACTCCAGTATTCTTGCCTGGAGAATCCCATGGACAGAGGAGTCTGGTGAGCTACAGTCCATAGTGTTGCAAAGAGTCAGACACGACTTAAGGCCTTTGCATGCAGGCACAAGACCACATTAGTTATCCAGCCCAGCGTTTTGCCTCTGTCTCTTTTTCTTCATCTACGACCCTTAGTTGACCTTTCTGGAGGGCACTAAGTATCCTTCTAAAGGATAAAGAGCCTGCTTATAAAGCTCTAAAATGATAAATGAGTATCACACCTGGGCTTCAGTTCTTAGAGCTTGGGTTGGTCTCAGAGTGGAGCTATTCTGGCCAGAAGCTTGAGTAGAGAATTATGAAACATTGAGGGCTAAAGCTTGGATCAGGTCAGCTGGCATTTTCTATTGAGATATGAAGTGCTTGAGAGGAAAACTGAACAGGACAGGAAAGAGGGATACTAGGAGACAATGAGCAGCCTTGGAAGGGAAAGGAGGGTGCAGGCTTGGAAACTACCTGCAAGGAGCTTAGCCACTAGGCCTTTCCTTAGCACACCTATGGCCCTGCTCAGGGCCGGAAGGGAGTTGTTATGGGGACAGCGCTCCTGGACACCAGCTTTGAGCAAGGGACCCTGTAAAGTGTATTTCCACTGAGCCCATCTCTGACTCCAATCCACTTTCTGTGCTAAACCACCACTCATCCTTCATCCCTACACCAATGGAGAAATTCCCTACTGTGCCATCAACATCTGGCTCTCCAGGGCTGTCTCCCCGGCTGCTATTTTGTATTTCTGCTTGTCCTATATCTCAGTGCCCATTGTCTTCTCATGGACCAGTGAGGTTCAGATATAGTTCAGTAGAACTGAGAAAGAATTTTTAAAGGTCGTGATCAATGAACCAAAACTAGGGTGGAGGAAATATTCAAAACATGTTAAATTTCATGGTTTTCGATAACATGAACTTAGTTCCAACACTCTGAGGATTTGTGAATTTTTATTTGGAAACTCTGAAGTACTGATTGGAACTTTACTGTCTGCTGTTCTGTGACAGGCATGATCTAGCCATTCTTCTACTCATTTCTAATCAGCAGGTCTTTTGTGAGAAGCATGTCATCTTCATAAAACTCCCCTCCCCTCAACCTCGTGTTCTATTGTACAAAGAGAACAAAAGCCATCAAACGTGTATTTTCTTCAACACATATTTATTGAACATCAACTCCATGTCATGATCTGTGCTGCATGTTGGATACAGTGATTGGGAGAAACAGGTAAGTAGGCACTTTTAATAAGTGTGACCCAATCCTGGCTAATTAGACATAAAAACACTTCTAATGCGCTCCTGGGAAAGAGGAGCTCCTTGCCAAGAGACAAGGACATTGCAAAAGGAAAGCTCTCGAAGTCCCTTCCTTTGTCCCTGCTCGGGATTCTGTTGTTTGAAGTCGGATACCTGCGAGGATAAGATGGCATCCACCTCGCAATGAGTAGGGACAAGATGGAGGAATGAAGTCAACATATTGATTGCAGTGAACCAGAAGGTTGGAAGAACCTGGGTTTTTGTGAATATGTTAAAGTTGCTGAAATAATATGATCAGGCTACCCCTAGGCTGATCTAGACTTACATCCCACACACAAGCATTTAATGTTCTTACAATTTAAGCCACTGATAGGTTTTCTGTTACTTCCATTCAGAAGCATTTTGACTGACAAAGTGTCCTGAGGGAGTTTAGGAAGGGTGCTTACTTCAGCTTTCTTGGAAAACTTATATCTATGATGGAAGCTGAGAATCTACTAGGAAACTGGTGTGCCAAGGAGGACCAGGTTTGAGGGGGAAGTGTGTCCTAGCAGAGGTAACAGGACACAAAGCGTTCAGATGGAGAGTGAGTTAGAGGAAGGAACTCCAAGTAATCAGTGTGCACGGGAAAAAGGACACGAAGAGAGCCATCTGCGATGATCTCACTCTTCTGCTCAAATGCCTGCAGGAGCTCCTCTGTTTCTTATCAGAAGCCAGAATCCTTGGAATGAGTTTTAAGATCTCATGGCCTGGCTCAAGACCCTGTTCTGGCTTCACCTCCTCCTTTACTACATTTGCTCTTTTGTTTTAAGCCTCAAGAGCCTAATTTCTCTTCCTCAGATGTCCTTAGCTCGATCCTGCTTCAGGACCTTTGTGCCTGCTGTTCCCACCACTGGGAATGTTCTCTTCCTACAAGTCTGCAAAACATGCCCTCTCTTGCTTTGTTCAGCTCTCTACTGAAGGGTCACCTTTCCATGGAAACTGCCTCTGACCACCCTGTGTAAAATAGCAACTACTAATTACCTTTCCCTGTACTCCAGATCCCCTTTATCTTGTTAAAACGTTTCCACTAAAACATGTGTCTCTATTCTATTATGTGCTGAATGTGCTCAGTCACTCAGTTGTGGCTGACTCTTTGTGACTCTATGGACTGTAATCCATCAGGCTCCTCTGTCCATGGGATTCTCCAGGCAAGAAAACAAGAGTGACTTTTTCTCCTCCAGGGGATTTCCCCAACATAGGGATTGAATCCACTTCTCTTGCGTCTCCTGCATTGGCAGGCAGTTTCTTTACCACTAGTGCCATCTGGGATAACGATATACATTTATTTATCATCATTTTGCCCTTGTGTAAGCAGGAATCTTGTCGGTGTTATTCAAGACGTATCTCTAGCACTCAGATAAACTGCTTCACTGCTGCATCCCTGGCACTCCAGCCCTGATCAGGAAGCTCACAGCAAACATTTGTTGATAAAATGAATGAATGAATGTGAAAAATGTAAAAGTGTTAGTTGCTCAGCTGTGTCCAACTCTTTGTGATCCCAAGTTAAGCCAAATCATCCAAGTTTTTGCATGCCATGGTAAAGACACATTAACTACCTTAACTTGCTCCTTTCCTTGGCATTCCCAAACTTAACCAACTCTTCATTAATCCTTTCCTTCAGAGAGGGTTGTAGGGAGTGGTGAATATGAGGCTAGAGAAGTAGGTGGATCACAGTATATATTACGGCTGCATGAAGGACTCTGATTTTATAATGAAGGATTTTATAGCAAGAGTGATGCTGCTGTTGCTAAGCCACTTCAGTCGTGTCTAACTCTGTGCCACCCCATAGACGGCAGCCCACCAGGCTCCCCTGTCCCTGGGATTCTCCAGGCAAGAACACTGGAGTGGGTTGCCATTTCCTTCTTCAATGCAGGAAAGTGAAAAGTGAAAGTGAAGTCACTCAGTCATGTTCAACTCTTAGCGACCCCGTGGACTGCAGCCTACCAGGCTCCTCCATCCATGGGATTTTCCAGGCAAGAGTACTGGAGTAGGTTGCCACTGCCTTCTCTGTGCAAAAGAGAGTGATGCTTATAAATTCACATTTTTTTAAAGGTAACTTTCCCTTCAGTGTAAAGAATAGGTTTAGAGTGGATAAGAGTGTGGCCAAGGAGATTTATGTGGCAGGGGTTGCAAAAATACAAGTGAGAAGTTTTTAAGTTCTTAACTAAATAAAGGGCATCTGAAATTGAGGGAATGGCATTCATTGAGACCTGATTGTGGGGGAGATGATAAAAGTTTATTGTCAGATTAGATGAGAGGGTATGAAATAGAGGGCAAATCTGGAATGTTCCCAAATTTGGGTCCTGTGACCTACTTGGCAGTTCATCAAGGAGGGGAAGGTGGCAAGAGGAAGTGAAGTTCCATGAAATGACACAATGAACTCAGTTTTAGACATACTGATAACATTTGAGGAAAAGATTTCAATAGACTTACAAGCACAGAGGTGGCTAGTGGTAAAGAGACTGCCAATGCAGAAAACACAGGAGATGCAGGCTCGATCTCTGGGTTGGGAAGGTCCCCTGGAGGAGGGAATGGCCACCCACTCCAGTATTCTTGCCTGGAGAATTCCATGGACAGAGGAGCCTGGAGGGCTATAGTCCATAGGGTCCCAAAGAATCAGACATGACTGAATAAGAACGTGGACACACACACACACACACACACACACACACACACACACACAGAAGCCTGATTCCACTTGGCTGAAGAATAGTAACAGTTATATTTAGCATTTTCTACTTATTGATTGACTGCCAGGTACCCTTCTCGATCCTCTTTGTGTACAAATGTGTTTCAGCCTCACAACTGCTGTGGGAGGTCAGTGCTACTCTTATCATCCATTTTTCTGATGAGGAAAATGAAGCACAAAGATAGTAATTTATGAACATCACACAGATTAAGAAAAGCAGCAGAATTAGGATTTGAACGTGGCTATTTGTGCTCAGAACCTGTCTTAACTCTCATGCCTCACTGTTCTCCGATCAAAGAAAAATAAGCAAAAGGAGGAAATAAGTGCAGGGTGTTAGTCAATCAGTTGTGTCCAACTCTTTGCGACCCCATGGACTGTAGCCTGCCAGGTGCCTGTGCCCATGGAATTTTCTAGGCAAGAATCCTGAAATGGGTTGCCATTGACTTCTTCAGGGGATCTTCCTGACCCAGGGATCGAACCTGTGTCTCCTGCATTGCAGACAGACTCTTTACTGTCTGAGCCACCAGGGAAGCCCAATAGGGTCCAGGTGAAGCTAGATTAGCTACAACTTTTCCATTAAAAGCTGGCTCTGTTCTGTCACAGGAGGAAGCAGGGCTTGACTCAGAAAGACTGAAGCGTGTTCTTCGGCCCCATCCTGCTGGGGCCCCTGGTGCTGCGCGGCTCTCCCTCTCCTCTCCCCTTCCTCCCTTGAGGGCTGGGTAGGAGATATAATTGGGAGCTTCTCAGGTGGCGCAGTGGTAAAGAATCCACCTGCCAATGCAAGAGACACAAGAGACTCAGGTTTGGTCCCTAGGTCAAGAATATCCCGTGGAGTGGGAAATGACAACCCACTCCAGTCTTCTTGCCTGGGAAACCCCATGGACAGAGGAGCCTGGCTGGAAGCCAGTCCACGAAGTTGCAAAAAAAAGTCGAATATGACTTAGCCATTAAGCAACAACAACAATGTTCATTTACAGATCATACATTTCTGCCTCTCCCAGTTATAAGATAGTTAAGTGTTAGGCTTAAAAGCTCAATTTCAGTGTTTTCACAACACTCTTTTAATAAAATGACAGAGCGTGGCACACATCCTCCTGTCGAAATTTCATTAACCAGCCTCTCTTTAGCCCCACATTCTGCAATATGAACAAATGAATAAGCTCTAGAAAGCCTGAGAGCATGTTTGCAGTTCTAGTCGCCACACATATGAGAGCTTTCAATTGTTACTGGGTCCTTTTGCCCTCCTCTGTCTGGGAAATTATTAAAGGCTAGCAAAATTATTTTCCTATGGCTGATGCAGGATGGTCACAGTCATAGAATGTTCCACTGTGGGAGGCAGTGAAGCCAGTGGATGAAGTTACCTGTACTTCCTGACCCTCATCTAATATGTTCCAGGCATGGTGACCATCTCAGCAGTTGCCCAGGCGTGGCTAATTCCAGGCTTCCATCTGCTTTGCCTCAAGGTAATATTATTTTTATACCAACTGTGAAAGTGTAACTATGCTGTCTTTGTGAAATTCAACATGTAGAAATAAAAGGTCAGAAAGATGTCAGAATGATAGTCTTAAAAACATCTTGGCCATTATACACAATTCTTGGGCATCTCTTTGGGGGTGTGGAACAGCTGGAGAACATGTATGTGTTTCACGCTTCTCACGCCACCCATCACCTTTCCTGTTTGTGCTGTCATACACCCACCCAGCACTGAAATAGCTCAGTAATTAGCTTAAATATATTTGTAAGCTATATACCTTTGTTTCTGTTGTGGCAGGCCTTTTTGTTAGATTTTCTGCTATTTAAGAAACGGCAGTTTCACTTGGTAGGTGAGAAAAAAGTCATTCTTGATTTTCCTTTTTTAAATCTTGGTCAGTATCTCCTAGATTAACAGAAATTTTGAAGTTACCATCCTTACTTAGAGATTGTTTTGGAAAAGAAAATGACATTTGTGCCCTTAAAAACAGTAGGGAAATGGTTGGCTAGACTAAGACTGGATAATATCCCAATCTCAAAGACTTAAACTTGGCAGCTTTACAAATACACACACACACATACACACACACACACACACACATCCAGTGGACCAAGCTGATGCGTCCTAAACGTTCTTGGTCTGTCCCTAAGTAGAATCCCAGTATACTAGAGTTGAAGGCAGGCCAAGATCAAGAGCTAAGTTTTTGTTTCTAGTTTTTTCCTGAATCTCTTTATCATGTTTCTTAAGTTTCTCTTACAAGGAGGTGAATATAATGAATAACCTATATTCTTTATTTTCTTAGTTGCTGACAGTGTCATCCCCCGCAGCCCCCTTACTTGTCTCTTGCTCTGTCTCTTCCCCTCTCTTAAACAAAGGCGTTTCCTCTGGGAGAACTGCCTCTGCTACTGTTGCGGTTCTTTTCCTCGCCTGCCCTTCTGGAATGTTTCGTGAAATGCCAGACAAGATGACTCAGGGACAACAGGGGGAAAAAGCCTGTGTGTGAGTCCCTTGGTCTCACATTGTGTATGTAACAGAATACTATTAGGGAGAATTCACTGTACCAAAGTAACCAGAATAAGATGCTGATAATATTTTCCTCTATCAGGCGCAATACCCCTGGGACACACAAATGATGAAATGTGAGCGTGAAATGTCCTTGATGGCTGAACTCATGGAAGGAACATGGACGCCGGGTGTCACAGACTGGCTGGAAGTTCTGTGCACATTTAGACACAAAAAGTAATGTGAACTTGATCTAAGGAATGAGACCAAATGAGGAGCTACAGATTTCAGAGATGTATACTTCTCATTTAATGCAAACATAGCCTTGAGTTCTCTCAGTGTAATTTTAAGTGTATCATTTAGTATTTGAAGTTTTGCCTCTGTTTCAGAGAATATCCTCAAAGATGAAAACTCAGCAATTCCAGAAATCCCTTGATCTCCGTTTACCCGTTTTCATGCTTCAGAAACATTTCCCTCTTGGGTGGAGACACTAAGGGAACCAGGAACAGGGAGGGACAGACAGCAAGGGCTGGGCTGGAAGGAGGGGTGAAGAAATATGAAAACATGAAGAAAACAAGAGTTTCCATAAATAGGCCTTGGTTTTGCCAGGCTTTTCATCAGGAAGTGAAAAATCACTAGGAAGTAAATTTATTTTACTATATTTTGAAGTTGACTTCATGGCTAGAGAAAGATAATTTTATAGCTAAATCAAAATTTCACAATTTAATTTCCTTGTGTCATAACTGTTGAGATTATATTTTTAGGAGGAGGAAGGAGCAAATTATTAATAATAATATCACTTCAGATTATATGATGATTTTAACTTCTCAAAGTAATTATATTATTGACAGTCTTACTTTGCCTTTTGGGCTTCCCAGGTGGCGCTAGTGGTAAGAACCTGCCTGCCAATGCAGGAGACATAAGAGACTCAGGTTCGATGCCTGGGTCAGGAAGATCCCCTGAGGTGAAAATGGCAAGCCATGCCAGTATTCTTGCCTGGAGAATCCCTTGGACAGGGGAGTCCATAGAGATGCAAAGAGTCAGACATGACTGAAGTGACTTAACATGCACACATTTTGGCTAGAGATTGCAGTCAAATGAAATGTGCTGCCACCAGGAATAAAAACTGGGCCTTCAGGTCTGGGCATAGAGCTCACTCACGAGGGGAAGTCATGGCCTTCAATCTCTCTGGACACAGTAGACCCCATGGGGAGACCCAGTTAAGAACACAGGATGGAAAACGTGCATGTTGCTGTTTTACTGATAATCTTGCATTCCGTAGCTCATTCTTTCTTAAAAGATGAGGAGGTAGAGGCTCACAGCAGTCACACAAATGGTTTACCAAAAGATGTTTCTAATGAATGACACAATTGTGACTCCCAGGCACAATCTGGTTTGAAAGTTTTAAAACAGATGATAGAACTCATCTAAGTACTTGGATGGAACTGTTTACACTTCAAGTACAAATTTAAAGCTCTTTCCCACTTTGTTCTATATTAATTTCACATCTGCATGGATAAAAGTTTTACCTGAAATCTATTGGCACTATTTCTCATCAGTGTAAATTATGCAAATTGTCTGGAAGAGGCAGACTGTGGACTTAATGGAGAAGAGATGGGTTAAAGAGGAATGGCATGGGTTTTGAGTCCATCTTGAGGCTGGATCTTGACTTCGCTGTTCACATGGAAAACACATTTAAACTTCCAAAGCCTCTCCTTTCTCATATGTTGAATGGGAATTAAAATACACTATAGGACTGTAGTGGTTAAAGAAGTATAGGAAAGGGATGGCACAATATCTGGCAGATAATAAATAGTAGGTAACTCTCATTGTGATAAATGCTAAATCGGATTATTTATCAAACAACAGATAAAAACTGGGTTCAAAAAACTTTCCCTATAAAGGGCAGAATAGTAAATATTTTAGGCTTTTCAGAGCAAAAGTTTTCGGCAATAATTATTCAAACTCTGCTGTTGTAGCACAAAAGCAGCTAGACAACAAAGAAATGAATGTGTGTAGCTATGTGCCAATAAAACTTTATTTACAAAAATGGGAAGTATGCCATATTTGACCTATTGGTATAGTTTGCATACCCCTCTGGTAAAGTGGCAAATTAATTTTAAGAAAATAAATATATTTCCCAGGTGGCTCAATGGTAAAGAATCTGCCTGCCAATGCAGGAGATATGAGTTTGCTTCCAGGATTGGGGATATGCCCTGGAGAAGGGAATGGTGACCCACTCCAATATTTTTGCTTGGGAAATCCTGTATACAGAGGAGCCTGGTGGGCTACAGTCCATGGGATTGCAGAGTCAGATATGACTTAGCACATACGCCTTGCCAAGAAAATAAATATTTCAATTAATTATGTATCTAATAGTCTTTAAATGGAATATATCCAGAGCTAAAGTGCATGTAACTTGACCTCCACGGGTGAGGGCCACACGTCAGGGTGGGAGGACAAACTTCATGAACTGCACCTCACTTTGCTCACGAGTCAGCCTCAACATGGAGTGGCATTTCCCATGTTATGTCTGGTAATCATTTTTGTTGACTAAATGCAAATGGACTCAGCTGTTCAGATCACATGCTTGGGTATATTAGGAAAATCTGGGATTCAGATCAGTTTACATGACATTTCACAACAAACTGGAATCCATCATTGAAATGCCACACAAATTTTCCAGCTAAGGGAGTCTTTGAAGCTTTTCTGACTGAATGTAAAATCTGACAGAGTCCATCTTGGTTGAAACCATGAAAAACTGAGATATTTAAATATAGTGCAATTAATAAAGTTACATTAATCATTCCCAGTTTTGTCCAAAGTTTTTAATGACTCAGTTCTATTTTTGTTAATAATTTTATCCTCTGTTCCTATGACAAGTTTTTATGCTATCAATTATAATTTCATGTGATCATACTAAGTTCTATTTGAACTGTGAAGCGGAAAAGTTGAATTGAAACACAATGCAATTTTATATGTGCAAACAGCTTAAAACAACTAAGTAAAATCTAAAAACAAAATAACCATGATTCATCTTGACCAATTTAAATTAATAGTTTTATTAAATCGGTGCCTTTACTGAAATATCAACGTCATGGAATGAGAACTATGGTACTGAGTTCTCAAGAGCTTCTGTGTTTGGGGGATTTTCTTGGCTTCTCTTCTCCAGAGTAAAATGTGATTGCCCCTGAATTGCTAGTTTTTCCTGCCAGGAAGTCAGTCTTACATTCAGAAAAATAAAGTATTCCCTATGATTAGCTATAAGCTAAATAGCTAACTTTGGAACTTGGCTTATAAAATCTTTTCTCTTCTTTACATCATAATCTGAAAGTTTCATTAATTTTTCTTTGCTATCACCCTATGTTATCACAATTCATCTCAGTCCTGATACTGACTACCTGGAATTATATCACATTGCACATCAAGATTTCAGTTGCATGAAATGGCCCCCAATGCCACTTCTGATACCAATCACAGGTCCAGGTTGTTAAGACTCACTGGTTATAAAATCAAAGGTTGCCACCACCACCTACTAAGGTATTTTGCTAGATTAGCACACAAAACTCAGAAAAACAAATTACTTACTAGATTACCAGTTTATGATAAAAAGATATAACTCAGAAGCACCAGACAGTAGATCTGTGTGTGGCAGGTAGGCGGGAAGGGCACAAGCTTCTCTGATCTCCCGGTGCCGCCTCCCAGCATCTCCATGTGCCCACAATCAGGAATCCAGACTCTGCTGTTCAGGTTTTTTTTTTTTTTTTAATGGAAGATTCAATACATAGGCAGGATTGATTAAATCATTGACCATTGGTAATTGATTCAAACTCCACCTCTTCTCCCCTCCTCAGAGGTCAGAGGAAGGGGTTGAAAGTTCTAACCCTTTTAGTTACATGATTGGTTCCTCTGGCAACCAGTTCCCATCCTTTGGTTACTAAGGAGTTTTCAAAAAATCACTTCATTAAGATAACTCAGTTGTGATTGGAAACAAGGGACTTGCATTTCACTTGTATTACTCTAGAGCTATTTCAGGAACTGGGATCAAAGGTTAAATACTACAACAAAAGATGGCTCTGTGGCTTTCGTCACTTGGTGAATTACAAGTAATGTTGGAGCTGTGTGTCAGAAGCCATGGATGAAGACCAAAGTATGGGTTTATTATAAATCAAGATATCTCAGATATTTTCTATGTTAGAGTAAAAATATTATCAATCGAGTTTAAATCAGCAATAAAAACTTAAACATCAGGAGAAAAATTAAGAGTTTGGGATTTTAATATACACACTCAGTTCAGTTCAGTTCAGTCGCTCAGTCATGTCCGACTCTTTGCAACCCCATGAATCGCAGCACGCCGGGCCTCCCTGTCCATCACCAACTCCCGGAGTTCACTCAGACTCATGTCCATCGAGTCCGTGATGCCATCCAGCCATCTCGTCCTCTGTCGTCCCCTTCTCCTCCTGCCCCCAATACCTCCCAGCATCAGAGTCTTTTCCAATGAGTCAACTCTTCGCAAGAGGTGGCCAAAGTACTGGAGTTTCAGCTTTAGCATCATTCCTTCCAAAGAAATCCCAGGGTTGATCTCCTTCAGAATGGACTGGTTGGATCTCCTTGCAGTCCAAGGGACTCTCAAGAGTCTTCTCCAACACCGCAGTTCAAAAGCATCAATTCTTCGGCACGCAGCCTTCTTCACAGTCCAACTCTCACATCAATACATGACCACTGGAAAAACCATAGCCTTGACTAGATGGACCTTAGTCGGCAATATACACACACTAGTATGTATAAAACAGATAACCAATAAAAGACCTGCTTTATAGCACAGGAAGCTATATTCAATATCGTACAATAACCTATGATATGAGAGAATGTAAAAAAAGAATCTATATATTTGTAACTGAATTGCTTTCCTGAAACTAACACAACACAACATTTTAAATAAACTATATTTCAATTTTTAAAAAATGGAAAAAAATTAAAATGTAAAAGACAAATGTCAGTTAATTGTACATAAACATCCTGATTTATTGCTTTTCAGAAAATTATGATGTCAAGAGCATTGAGATGGCCTTCCCTCTTGCACATTTTAAGGGTACACGTTTGCTTCACTGTTGGAGGAGAGGGGAAGCATTTGGTCCTGGGGTTGGTCTGGTTTTCGTGCTTATCTTGTACTGCGAAAAGAGTGGCAGTCT
Source organism: Capra hircus (assembly GCF_001704415.2). Classification (NCBI taxonomy): domain Eukaryota; kingdom Metazoa; phylum Chordata; class Mammalia; order Artiodactyla; family Bovidae; genus Capra; species Capra hircus. Next base: position 1,341,618 of record NC_030816.1, on the reverse strand, counting down.
TTGAGTAAAATCTCGATGGGACTTTGAGGGTTCATACTGCGATGTCTTGATGTCTTTAGTTTTCTTCTGCAGTAAAAGGCTAGGATTCTCTCTTTTCCTATAGACATGAGATTTGGTGTCACACTTGTTGCTCTGGGATCCTTGGTGACAAGAAATTTCTGCAGCAAGCAAGAACTGGCGCAGAGAAATGCATTGCTCATAGGTGACCAAGGATGCAACTGTATAGCACATCTTCGGGATACACTTGCAGTTCCCCAAACCCCTGCGGGTAAGCGAGAGAGTGTCTTTTGTTTCTAAAGAAAATTCTACAAAACCTCTTCGGGAACTGCTAATTATGATCTTTTTTTTAAGTTTACAGGTTGGTGTAACTTAAGAAATATTGGGTATTTATGTTCTTTTTTGCTTCCCTGATGGCTCAGTGGTAAAGAAGCCATCTGCCAATGTACGAGACAGTTTGGATTCCTGAGTTGAGAAGCTCGAAGGAGGAAATGGCAACCCAGTCTAGCGTGCTTGCTTGCAGAGAAGTCTGGTGGGCTACAATCCATGGCGTCTCAAGAGTTAGACTTGGCTTAATGACTAAACAACAACAATGAGGCTCCTTTCACACTATCTCATACAGCTCTGATCAAAGATTTTAAGGGTCACAAACAATTTACATTGCAAAAGAGTACCTGATACCTGGTATAAATATGTTAATTATCATTGCCATTACTATCAGTATATTCTTCTAAATTTTCATTTTTAAAATAACAAGGTGTTTAAAACCTTCAGTCCTCAATGTAATTCTTGTATTCAGAATGATAACAAAAGACAAAAAAAAAAAAAAAACCACTATAACATATACTGTAGAAGCTAAATATTAAATTTTATGATAAAAACTTTTAGTACCTTTTGGATGAAGAGTCTTTTGGACTCGGGGGGGGGGCGAGGGTGGGATGATTTGGAAGAATGGCACTGAAACATGTATATCATTTATGAAATGAAAAAAAAGAAAAAGAAAATTTCAAGTTCGTACTTCCTATGAGGGAAATTCTTACAAACAGTATTACTGAATGCTTGAGATTAATCAATACTTACACAAATTTTGTGTATTTTGCAACAGACTTCACCAAAACTATGCTCGTTAAGATACAGTTAGCATCATCCTAAGATGAAAGAATTTGGTAGTCTTTAAAAATTTGAAAATACCAGTGGTATTGCTTCTGCAGACAGTTTCAATCTTAGCACTCCGACCCATTAAATGTACTAGCAGCCAGCTGACAGACTGTTGAATAGAATTTCCTTTTCAAACTTCCATCTTAGTCAGCTAAATAATATGAAAGCTATTTGTCATGCCACATAGATCAAACATGAACTTGCAAAATAAATTACCTTTGAGGTCATTCACAGACAAATATGATCCTGGAAAAAATGTGTATATGGAAAGATAATACAAGTCGGTGGAAGGAATAACTGATATTCAGAGTGAAGAACAACTATTAAAATTTTTTCCCAAGTTGGAAAAAATGAACAATTAAAGCCTTTACCTTTTCCTTTCCATTGACTCTCTGTTGAAGGCAAGAACTCTGTGGAGATACAAGGGAAGCTGCTGTTTCCTAATTTAGTATCTGATTTTGATGGTCACTATTTGGCAAATAAGAAGATGAGACAATTTTTCCTGCTGAGGCCAGCTGTTTCTGTAGTTATATCTAGCCCTTAAATAATAGGCAAAATTAACATAAACCATCAATACCACTGGGTTTCCTAGATGGCGCTAGTCATGAAGAACCTGCCTGCCAACGCAGGAGACATAAGGGATGTGGATTAGATCTCTGGGTCAGGAAGATCCCCTGGAGGAGGGCATGGCCACCCACATCAGTATTCTTGCCTGGAGAATCCCGTGGACAGAGGAGCCTGGCGGGCTACAGTCCATAGGGTTCCAAAGAGTCAAAGACGCCTGGAGCTACCTACTAAGCATGCACATGTATCCATACAATTAAGGTTGTTATGTACTATGTATGTGCGTATTGTGATTATGTGTGTAACTAATCCTGCAAACAAAATTCTTAAAGTTGAAACATCAGGCTTCATGTGCAGATTGTGAAACGTTTCCCCCAGAAATTATTGTAATATTTTTGTGCATGTGTACTTGCGTAAAGCAGAGAGCTCCTTGACTGCAAGAACAGTATTCATTTGTTTGGGGATCTCAAATGCCAACCAAGTGGAGATATTCAGTAGAGCTTCCTGATAAATAAATCCAGTGGCCAGAAATTCCAGTAGGGAGCCATATTATACATGAATGGATGTCATCTAAGAACTATTATGGATTCAGTGGTACTATAAATGGGAAAAAACAGATTCAAAGTACAAAATAATGAAAAGATCTGGATTCAAATACTGCCCTAAAATCATTGCTGAATGGCCTAGAGGTGAACATTGTGTCTTCAATGGAAAAAAGTGGAGTAATGAGGTAGTGAGGAAGGGTGAAAAAATTACTACATATAAAGAGTAGAAGAGGATCATTGATGTTTAGGTAATTTTTTTCAGTCATTCAGAAAATTTAAATTCTTACTACATGTCAGACACTAGTTTGAAGGTAATGGAAGGAAGGTTTCATTCTCAAGGAGCTTACATTCTAGTGATTTATTATATTACATCACATTGTATTGTTCTATTATACATGAAATGTTTTATTTTTCCATTTTATGCTATGTAGTATACAATACATAGATAATATTATACCAATTGATATCTTAGAAAATACATTGATGCATACTATATTAAAGAATGAGATATATAATATTATAAAACAATATGAAGAAAAATAAAATAATTGTAAGCCAATAGTGCTGCCGTTCTGGATGAAGTGGTCAGGGAGGTGACACTTGAGTTGAACCTTGAATGACATATGACAGTAGGTCATGAAAGAAATAGGTCTGGAATATTCCAAGCAGAGAAAACCTCAAATAAAAGGTCCTGAGGCAACAACTCAGCTTTATTGCTTTAAGAAAAAAAATAAGAAGTCTGGCGTGATGAAGGGTGGAGAGTCAGGAGAAGAGCAGAAATAGACGTGATGGAGAGCAAGGCAGAGGCCAAGTTATGGAAAGGGCTTTTCCTGCTGTGCTGAGGACTGGACACTCAGAACAGTCAGCCTGGAAATAGTGTTTCAGAGTCATCAACTCCATAGATGGCAGTGAGTGTAAACAGAGAAGAGCGATTTTTGATGACTGGACCCAGGGGAGCTTCTGAATTTAGGGTTTGGAATCTGGATGAGCCAAGGAGACTTGGGAGCGGCCAGCGAGGTGGGGAAGACTAGGGAGAACGTGCCTCTCACACAAGCAAGAATTTGAAGAGGGATGAGTCACTCTCTGTGCCAAATTCCCCTGCAAGACTGAGGAAGGCGCGGACTGAAAATCCTCTTTGTACTCGCGCCCTTCACAGGAACAGTTAAGTGAACTGGAGACAAAAGCTGCCTGTAGCTGATTCAAAGGAGAACACGAAATAAGGATTTTGGGACAGAGAGACAGTCCTCTCAGGAGTACGAGGGACGAGGAAACAGAGCTACGGAGATGTGAGCATGTGAGGTAAAGGAAGAATTTCTTTCCTAGGATGGGAGCTGTCATATCGTACTTTTAAGAAAGATAGCTGGCCGGGACGGACGGAGAGCATGATGGGGAGAGGGCTGCGGGAGAGAAAACACAGGTCAGCCATGATCACAGATACGGTGGATGCTTGGGGTGAGTGCAGAGTAAGAGCCATACTGTCCGCGCTCTTATCACACTTACAGTCTTTAAGTTTCCAACTGTAAACGCTGATGAAAGCCCTCTGGATCACCAAAATCAAGATGGAGCTATGGCTTAATCCTCTCTTTGCGGTTTTAAAATCGCACCCCGTTTAAACAGCTGATAGGAGCAGCGCATGAGGAGACCAAAGGCAGAACAGTCTCTGGTCCTCCTCTGAGTCAGTTTTGCTCATAACAAGTAGAGTACTGGCGAATATTTAACCACCAACCATCTGGAGCGAAAAACACCCTAATTTGTAGTTTTGCCAATGATTGTAATGTCAGTATTCTCATCGGAGTCAGTTTCAAGTTACTAACTGGGTAATAACCAGTTTGCAAATTTCCTAAATATTTCACAAGCACCTCTGACAAGTCAGCATTCCACTGTCAGTCACAACTTCGAATTAATCTCCTTCCATTTACTCTAAGCTTCCTGAAGATAAGAAATGTGTCTGGTCTACTTTCTATCTCCTTAAGCACTAAGCACACTGATTTATCTAACAGATAAATTTGGTGTGTGGATTTGGAGCCACACACCAAATATTTGAGGAAGAAAAGAAGAAAGGGCAGATACTCTGATCAATAGCTGAGATAAATGACATCTGTGAGTCACTGGGCTTAGAACACACCTCCCCATCCTGTCTGCCTGGTTCTTTCCCTCATGTGTCTTAGCTTAAAAATTGCCTTGATAAAAAAGCCTTTCTACTGATTTTGTCCCAGTGGTCCCCACAGTTATTTTAAATCTTTGCATTCTGTAGCTTTTTTTTCATAGTACTCATTTTGATCTATCATTTTCCACAATTTATTTCCTCCCCTATCTACACCACCATACCCTAATTCCCAAACAAGACAGGTTTATTTTCTTCCTAGTGAATCACTAGCACTAGCAACAGTGCTGACTCATACTACACACTTAATTAAAAACTATACTTTGGAAAAATAAGTGATTTTACATGATTTGTTAGTAAAACGCTAATTGAACAAAATGCTAATCTTATTGGTAAATTATTTTGATATCTACAATATCATTATGATGTTTTGTTTTGCATTTTTCTTATTTATCAGTTATCAGAGTAAGGAGTTAGTGTTACTGAAATATTCATCAACTTTGTTTTCTACACACAGACACCATTATCATTTTGAGACTATAATTTTACATGGCTTCATATTTGAGACTGTTATCCAAGTTCTCTGTGCTGTTGATCTCTATTTACATACTCACACTAACAGCAATTACATTAAAGACAGAGGCACATGCCAGTAGATAAAGGTTTGGACTCATCCTGCTAATAATCACGAAGGAGTGTAAATTTCTATATAAAAATATAATACCAAAGACTCCTTTCCTATAACGTCATCTGCCCTTAAGCCTGTCTTAGATAGCATGGCTTCCCTCTTTTGTACCCACTGCTCATGCTGTTTGCTCCATTTGAAACGTTCTCATCACAGCTTTCACTCATTGAAATTCTATTATGCAACAAATTTCACCTCTTCTGCTCTCTCTAAGCATGAAGTGTTTCTCATTCTCATATATCACTCCTTAAAGAGATATTTGCTAACAGACTGCTGAATTTCTGGCATTAAGCAGGAACAGGTTGTGCTCAGTCACTTCAGTGGTGTCTGACTCTTTGCAACCTAACGGAGCATAACCCAGCAGGCTCCTCTGTCCGTGGGATTCCCCAGGCAAGAATACTGGAGTGGGTTGCTATGCCCTTTTCCAGGGGATCTTCCTGACTCAGGGATCGAACTTGCAGCTCTTATGTCTCCTGCGTTGGCAGCTGTGTTCTTTGCCACTAGCGCCACCCGAGAAGTAAGAGGTAGTCAGAGACAAAGTAGATACAGTCCTGCCCCGGGGGAGCTGACTGTACAGCTGGGTGTCAGACAAGTAAGCCTAGCGGACTTTACACCAGACCAAATAAGAGGCTTCAGTCAAGAATGAGCTGTCAGAGAATGCTTCCTAGAAAAGACTGCCTCTCCTGTGTTACAGCCACTCTAAATGGGTTTCCTCTTCTTTCAGGTCCAGTAGGACGTTTCTTTTTCTATGGTATTCGTGTGCTGTGTGCTCAGTTGTATGCGACTGTTTGCGACCCCATGGACTGCAGCCCACCAGCCTCCTCTGTCCATGGGATTCTCCAGGCAAGAATACTGGAGTGAGGTGCCATTGCCTCCTCCAGAGCATCTTTGCCACCCAGGGATGGGACCCGAGTTTGTTATGTCACCTCCATTGGCGGGTGGATTCTTTACCACTTGTGCCACATGGGCATTTGTAGAGTTCCTTACTTTATTATAGCTATTATGGGCATTTTTACATATTGTGAATGTATAAATACCTATCTACCCATATATATACATATGGGTATATATATGTATGTATATACATGTATATACATATATATGCATATACATATATATGTATGTATTATAATAGGTATATATTATATAATATACATATTATAATATACATGTATATTATATAATATATACACATATTATACATAATGTACATGTAATATACATATACACATATATATGTATGTGTATATATATGTATATATTATAATAGGTATATATTATATAATATACATATTATAATATACATGTATATTATATAATATATACACATATTATAATAATGTACATGTAATATACATATACACATATATATGTATGTGTATATATATGTGTATATTATAATAGGTATATATTATATAATATACATATTATAATATACATGTATATTATATAATATATACACATATTATACATAATGTACATGTAATATACATATATACAATATGTAGATATATATTAGATATATAGATATTATATGTATGTATAATATATATATTATACATATGCATATATTTGTTATCACAATCAAGTTTATTTCTCATTAGTGTCAATTATTTGATAGGTAGCCAACCAGGTTATTCAGGGACCCAGGCTGCTTCCACATGTTGGCTGTTCCAAACACTTCATCACCTCCTCTGAGTCTGGCCTGGAGATGAGGAGAGAAAGATCAGCAGCAGAGAAACTTGGGGACAAGTTCAGAGGCCGCCTGCAATACCATAGATATCCAATTGGCCAGTGGTAGGCACAAATTCCCAAGTAATTCATAGCTATTATCAAACTGTGAACTTAATAAGGCTATTAATTTACAATGAAACTATAATTCACTTCAAACTATATTTATTTACAATAACTGTAGCATTTTTCCCCTCTAGAAAAGAAATCCAGAAAGTTTCATAATAATGTTCTTGTGTTTATGACTTTATTTGGAAATAGGGTGGGTGAACATATAATTACATAACATAAGGTCATGCTAAAATACGGTGGGCTCTTAATCCAAAATGACTAATGTCCTTATAAAAGATGGCGACGAGATACAGACACACAGAAGCAAAAGGAGACTATGTTACAACAGAGGCAGAGATTGCAGGGGTGTCTCTAGGAGCCAAGGAAAGCCGAGGATTGTTAGAGGCCAGGGGGGTAGGACTTCTCCCTTATAGGTTTCAGCAGGCGTGGGGCCCTCCTGACACCTTGATTTAGGACTTGTAAACTCCAGAACTGTAAGTCAATAAAGTTTCGTTGTTATGTTAAACAAATAATGTTCCTGTGTAGCATTTAATCTACACACTTGGCAGATGATCCTCAGAACCTTCCATGCTGGGAAGTGAGGCATCCAAGAGGCATTTCTTCCTTGCATTAAATGTGAAGCCAGGCCCAGCGCTAACTATGGTTCACCAGAAGGCTTGGCTGTTGAACATAACCCTTTCTGTCTGCTGGTTTACAAACCCAATTCAACATTTTGAAGTGAGAGTTTGTTTCCAAAATTTTATGGCCGTGTGGTATTTTTCAAAGCATTCATCCAAGAGAAACCTAGCTAAAAACTACCTACGATGATACCACCCTGTCTCCCAGCTTTTGCCTTGAAAATCAACTGCATTTGTGTTACTATGCCCCCTAGGTAGGAATTGTCCCCAGGTACACTCCAGTAATACAGAGAAGGCCAGTGGTAGCTGAAGGACTATTTTTCCCAAACAAGTGTACATTGAGAAAGGACACAACCTCTAAAAATTGGGCAACCATATAATCTATCATGTTGTAAGACTATGTAAATTAACATCCAGGCAGTTTATCAACATAATCAGCAAGAATTGCACATGAGTTTGATGAATATTACATAGATATATGAGGTGAAGGAGATCAACGTGTGCAACTGAAATATTAACAGGGAATCAGTGGTAGCTCTAAACCAGGAATTCTAATGCATTAATTAGGCACAGTGGTTTAAGGGAAGAAATGAGTGTGAGAGTACATGGCTTCCAGTTCCATTCAACTGTTTATATTTTGATCTTAAGGAAATCTCTCATCTCCACAGAAGCTTAAAATATCTATGACATGTAGTAATCATCAATTATAAGGGTGTAAATTTACCTACAATAGGACCTGACACAGGGAAGCCCCTTGATGGATCTTTAGGCCATCATAACTAACTTTTAAATTATACTTTTAAAGTATACACAAACACAGAAATGCATTTTTTTAAAAAAATAAGTATCTCCTATGATCATTATAAGATTTTTTTTGTATTTGACATTTTGTATGTATCTCAATATTTTATTTGTCAATATTTCAAAATATATTTTAAATAAATGTGGCCATCATATAGTTCTGTATGCTTATTTTTAAATTTAGTATTAAGAATTTTCTGACGTTTTCAAACATGATTTAAGTTGAAAACAAAACTTAGAGCACATCAAATAACCACAAATACTTTGGTCACCACAAATGCTGAATTAAAAAATAGCAAATATAAAGTTAAAGGAAAAATATAAGTGAACATACAAGATCAGAGGGACTTAGGACACAAAGAAGAAATAATTAAAATATTTAAGAACTTAAATGGCATAGGGAACTGTATCTTTAAGAATCTGTGTCACTGGGGAGATGCTGGGCTTGGTGATATACTTTTATTTGCTCAATTGTTGGATCAGCTGTGAGATCCTAGAGGAAAGACTTAGTTTGGAAGGGCAATGAAGGACTCTCATAGCAATGTCTATTCACAAACAAGTATAGGTGTGTAGGAGAGGGGAAACTTCCCCCTTACCTTCTTGAGTTCTTTCAGCTGGTGGAATACTTAAAATTGACACAAGACAGATTAAAAGGAGGAAAAATTTTAATTTGTGCACATGGAGGGCTCAAAGAAATAAGACCCCAAAAGTATCCCAAGTAGGCAATTTTTATACTTTTTTAAATGAAAAAATATATATTTGCAATTGATGAGACAAAGAAATATGGGGTCATTAATTAGTAAAGAATCTAAGCAAGAAGAACTTAAGCTTGGAAAAGTCAATTAATAAGGAAGTAACAAGGTATGTTTTTACAGGCTTCCTGACCCCAAATTCCCTGTCTTTGGTGACAAGGGTATTGTTATGTTTTACATAGGAAATTTGCTTCCTGCTTTCTGGGACTCAGAAAGTAGCATCAAAGTGTCCATCTTGCATTGGCTGTTTAAGTAATCCTAATTCAAAATAATCAATATATTGCTTTTGCATATTTTGGGTTGGCTCTAAGCCCCAGTAGAAGTAATGAACTATTCTGACAACCAGAACGTAGAACATGATCTCATCCATGGTAGGAAACAGACAAACCAGGGGACACTTATAAGCAGAAACTGCTCAAGGTCCTATCTAGGGACCTGCTATGAAGTGACAAAGCTATGACTATCTCATTCTCCCTTCCTTTTGATCTGAAAATATTAAAAATTGAGGGTAATATTCCACTAGCCTAGCTTAGGTCAAAATGTCTGTCCTGTGGCTAAGGGTGTGTGGAGCACCTAATCTCATGTTTTATGTCCAGTGGGGGACAGATTTTCGGAAGTATAATACCTGAAACAAGATGGAATGAATATTTCATTTGTGTGATATAATGATTCATTGATCTGTTTCCCATTGTTGGACAAGTAAGATGTTTCTAATTTTGTTATTATATATAACATATACCACATTATAAATATAGAGTTTTCTAGACTGAAAGAAGAGCAAGTGCAAATGACTTGAAGGAACAATTTTACCATGCTTAATGAAAGAAATACAAGCAGTGTTGCTGGAGGTGAATGAACAAAGTTAAGGTGAACGTGACAATGTATGGCGAAACCAATACAGTATTGTAAAGTAAAATACAGTAAAAATAAAAATTAAAAAAATAATTAAAAAAAAAAAAAAGAGTGAACGTGAAAGTGAAGTTGCTCAGTTGTGTCTGACTCTTTGCGACCCCATGGTCTGTAGCCGGCTAGGCTCCTCCACTCATGGGATTTTCCAGGCAAGAATACTGGAGTGGGTTGCCATTTCCTTCTCCAGGGGATATTCCTGACCCAGGGATCCAACGCTGGTCTCCAGCACCGCCTGCAGACTCTACCATCTGAGCCACTGAAAATGCAGCAGCTTCCATGCCAGGCGAAGAAGTTTAGATTGTATTTAGTTACTGAAATATTTTGAACAGGACAGGACATTTTATTCAATTGCTAAGTTTGTCTTTACAAAGCTCTACAAATTGAGGGGCTCAAATAATAGAAATTTAATTATTCCCAGATCTGCAGGCTAAAAGTCCAAATCAAAGTGTGGGCAGGGTTCATTTCTTCTGAGGGCTTCTCCTTGACTTGCAGGTGGCCATCTTCTTTCAACATCTTCTCACCATCTTTCCTCTATGTCTGCATCTTAATGTCCTCTTGCAAAGAAACCAGTTGTATTGAATTGGGATCTACCCATATGACCTTAATTTCTTCCTTAAAAGTCCTGTCTCCAAATACACACACATTCTGGGGTCTTGGAGGCTGAGATTTCAATGCATGAATTTGGGGAGACAAAATTCAGCCCATAACAGATGTGACCTGATTCCCAATTTTAAAAAAGTACTTCAAATAATTCTCTACTTGCTTAGCAGAAAACAGATTGTACAGAAACAGGAGTGGAAACAAGAAGATGAGTTAGATGTGTTCATAATAATTCAGGTGAAGGATAATAGAGACTTGAACAAAGGCTGTGTCAGAAAATGAAAAGTGTTGAACAGGTTTGGTATGAATGTAGAGGTGATAGAACCAATTGCTCTTCCCAGTAATACATGCACTAGTTATAGTCAAGTAAAAGCAGTACCAAATAGTCTCATGTATAGAGATTTAAATATAATAGAACTTATGGCGAATTATTTCCCAAAGCATGTTCTGTGGAATATAATTAATGGAATCCTAAAAAGAATTATTGAGGAAAACATATGCTGTTATCTCTTAGGTTGAAAAATTCTGGTTTAAACAAGACAGTCTGACCTATTTACTGACAGATTTCTTGGAATCTTTAAATACTTTAAAATACCAAGAAACACCAAGAAAAGCCTAACTTTCTCAAAATTACTGATCATGTCGCTTCTTTGTTTAAGGAAACAGTGTGTGAAACCTGGACACACAAAAAACGGCAATTTGGAAAGCAGTTGTCAAGCTGGAATTGAGATTGCCAGGAGAAATATCAATCACCTCAGATATGTAGATGACACCACCCTTATGGCAGAAAGTGAAGGGAAGTAAAGAGCCTCTTGAAAGTGAAAGAGTAGAGTCAAAAAGTTGGCTTAAAACTCAACATTCAGAAAACTAAGATCATGGCATCTGGTCCCATCACTTCATGGGAAATAGATGGGGAAACAGTGGAAACAGTGACAGATTTTTTGGGGGGGGCTCCAAAATCACTGCAGATGGTGACTGCAGCCATGAAATTAAAAGACACTTGTTCCTTGGAAGAAAAGCTATGACCAACCTAGACAGCATATTAAAAAGCAGAGACATTACTTTGCCCATGAAGTTCCATCTAGTCAAAGCTATGGTTTTTCCAGTGGTCATGTATGGATGTGAGAGTTGGACTATAAAGAAAACTGAGTGCCAAAGAACTGAAGCTTTTGAACTGTGGTGTTGGAGAAGACTCTTGAGAGTCCCTTGGCCTGCAAGGAGATCCAACCAGTCCATACTAGAGGAGTCCAAGCTGAAACTCCAATACTTTGGCCACCTGTTGTGAAGAATTGACTGTTTTGAAAAGACCTTGATGCTGGGAAAGATTGAAAGTGGGAGGAGAAGGGGACAACAGAGGATGTTATGGTTGGATGGCATCACCGACACAATGGACATGTGTTTGAGTAAACTTTGGAAGTTGGTGATGGACAGGGAGGCCTGGCATGCTGTAGCCCATGGGGTCGCAAAGAGTCAGACATGACTGAGCGACTGAACTGAACTGAACTGTCTAGCTCAGATTAAGTATGAATTTATTGTTTTAAGATAGTTTATTATACCAGATCAGAGAAGGCAATGGCAACCCACTCCAGTATTCTTGCCTGGAAAATCCCATGAACTGAGGAGCCTGGTAGGCTGCAGTCCATGGGGTCACTAAGAATCGGGCATGACGGAGTGACTTCACTTTCACTTTTCACTTTAATGCATTGGAGAGGAAATGGCAACCCACTCCAGTATTCTTGCCTGGAGAATCCCAGGGACCGGGGAGCCTGGCGGGCTGCCGTCTATGGGGTCGCACAGAGTCAGACATGACTGAAGCGATTTAGCAGCAGCAGCAGCAGCATTATACCAGATACGGAGCTTCCATTTCTACTTTAGTTCTTAAAAAAAAAAAAAATGAACTGGCATTAAATTTAATCGCAAAAGACAGAAAAACCCCTTGATATTACCATGCATCTATTCTTCTCAATTCTATCGATAATGATATACTAATAATTTTTGTAATATTATACCATCTTTTAACTTCTGAAATAAATTCTATTTTATTGGAATGACTGCTTCTTCCTAGGAACTATGGAAATATGCCAATTAAATATTTACATAGAACTGCTGTATCACACAAATGTAATTGCTCTGTAAGTTTTTTGAGCTATTGTCTGCTCATGAGAATGCTGATTCATGCAAATGAATCAATGGCTGTGCCTTGTTTTTTATCATTTGGAACAGTCTATTATATTTAAATTTGAAAGTATGCTCTGTGATGAACCTGGAGTTATTTTCATATGTAATTCTTTGAAAACTTCTTTCAATAATTTAACATTATTCTTTATATCTTTAATAGACTAACTCTACTTCCTTTTTTTCTGATTTTGCTTTATTATGACTAATATTTAGTAATTCTTATTTTAATATGACTGTCTACTTTGGTCAGTATCCTATATTTCTAATTTTCTTGATAATTGTGAATTTTTGATTGAGTTTTAAACATGGGCATTTGGAGTTTTAAACATTCACAGTCTAAATTATAACTAAATGTTTGCTGCTGCTGCTGCTAAGTCGCATCCCATAGGCTGAAGCCCACCAGGCTCCCCTGTCCCTGGGATTCTCCAGGCAAGAACACTGGAGTGGGTTTAAAGTTAAAAATACGGCAATATCTGTCAGATTGCTTTGTCTGTGTTGTAAGGGTATGGAAATCTGTTTCATACAACCTCTGTCACAATGACTGTACTATTTTTCTGTGACAGTGCCTATAGAAAGTACATAAACAAACAATTGTGGCTGTCTTCCAATAAAACTTTATTTTCAGCATCAGGTAGTATGGCCAGTTTTGTTCTATGAGCCATTTTTTTTGGACACTGGCTATATACAATTACAATATTGTGGTTGAGATGAGATTATTCCGTGAAACTGTTTATTATTAAGTTTCTGTCGCTGGTGTGAAGCATTGTTATATTTATAAGTACTAAAAATTTAACAAGATTTTCAGATTTTAGTCATGTGTATAGTCTTAAGAACATAAATTGATTATAAACTTTGCTTTGAGTGTAAATAGCTCAATGTATTGATTTGTGTTTTTTTAAGTGAAATAATAATAAACAAGATGCATAAGATTAGTTTCCTATGGAATAATATGATCAGTGAGAATAACCAATTTTCCCTAATTATTGCACTCAATGAACTCTCATTCTCAAGGAAAGTAATTTTATCTTAAGGAGACCCATTAATTAGACAGATCTTCTGTATTGCTGATAACAAATAAAAAGATTAAAATTAAATGGGGTCACAGGCAATCCAATCATGTACTTCTTGTCTTGTTTAATTTGTAGCTTAAAACAACACATATTTATTTTTTTAGAGTTCTGGAGGTCAGAAGTCAGCAATGTCTCACTGGGCTAAAATCAAGGTGTTGGCAAGGCTGCACTCCTTCTGTTGGCTCCAGGAAAAATCCTGTGTCTTTGCCTTTTCTAGATTCCAGAGGTAACTTGCACTTCTTGGCTTGTGGCCATCTTCCTCTGTCTTCAAAGCCAGCAGTAGAGGGTCATGTTCTTTTCACATCACATTGATCTAACCTCCTCTTATGCCTCCTTCTTTCACTTTAAGGACCCTTGTGATTACTTTAAGCTCACCTGGGTAATTCAGAATATTCTCCCTATATTAATGTTGGTTGATTAACAAACTCAATTTCATCTGCAAACTTTATTCCCCATTGTCATGTAGCCTAATGTAATCATAAGTTCCAGGAATTAGGAACTGGCCATCTCTGGGAGACCAATATTCTGCCAAACATAAGGATCAAATTATGCACAAAATTAAATAAACCAAGATTGAACTTTCCTATAGAAGAGCTGATCTGTCCTGAGTCATCCTTACATCTGAGACTGTAAGGCCTAAGGAACAAAGCCATGAATTTGTTGGAGAGCTAGAATATGCACTGATTTTTTAAAACAAAAGCCCTAATTAGGATAACTAATGGGGAAATTCTGAAAGAGATGGGAATACCAGACCACCTAACCTGCCTCTTGAGAAATTTGTATGCAGGCCAGGAAGCAACAGTTAGAACTGGACATGGAACAACAGACTGGTTCCAAATAGGAAAAGGAGTATGTCAAGGCTGTATATTGTCACCCTGCTTATTTAACTTATATGCAGAGTACATCATGAGAAATGCTGGACTGGAAGAAAGACAAGCTGGAATCAAGATTGCCGGGAGAAATATCAATAACCTCAGATATGCAGATGACACCACCCTTATGGCAGAAAGTGAAGAGGAACTAAAAAGCCTCTTGATGAAAATGAAAGTGAAAGCATCAGGGTCTCTTCCAATGAGGTAGCTCATCACAGCAAGTGGCCAAAGTATTGGAGCTTCAGCTTTAGCATCAGTCCTTCCAGTGAATATTCAGGACTGATTTCCTTTAGGATTGACTGGTTTGATCTTCTTGCCATCCAAGGGACTCCAAGAGTCCAACAGTCTTCTCCAGCACATAATTCAAAAGAAACAAATTTTCAGTGTTCAGCCTTCTTTATGGTCCAACTGAGATCCATGCATAACTACCGGAAAAACCACGGCTTTGACTGTATGAAACTGTATCTGCAAAATGATGTCTCTGCTTATTGTCACAGTTTTCTTTCAAAGGAGTAAGTGTCTTTTTTTTTCCATGGCTGCAGTAACCGTTCCCAGTTATTTTGGAGTCCAAGACAATAAAATTTGTCACTGTCTCCATTTTTTTCCCTTCTATTTGCCATGAACTGATGGAAAAGCCTCTTGATGAAAGTGAAAGTGGAGAGTGAAGAAGTTGGCTTAAAGCTCAACATTCAGAGAACGAAGATCATGGCATCTGGTCCTATCACTTCATGGGAAATAGATGGGGAAACAGTGGAAACTGTGTCAGACTTTAGTTTTGGGGGCTCCAAAATCACTGCAGATGGTGACTGCAGCCATGAAATTAAAAGACACTTACTCCTTGGAAGAAAAGTTATGACCAACCTAGATAGCATATTCAAAAGCAGAGACATTACTTTGCCGACTAAGGTCCATCTTGACTATATCTTGACTTTGGTTTTTCCTGTGGTCACGTATGGATGTGAGAATTGGACTGTGAAGAAGGCTGAGCACCGAAGAATTGATGCTTTTAAACTGTGGTATTGGAGAAGACTCTTGAGTTCCTTGGACTGCAAGGAGATCCAACCAGTCCTTTCTGAAGAAGATCAGCCCTGGGATTTTTTTGGAAGGAATGATGCTAAACCTGAAACTCCAGTACTTTGGCCATCTCATGCGAAGAGTTGACTCATTGGAAAAGACTCTGATACTGGGAGGGATTGGGGGCAGGAGGAGAAGGGGACAACAGAGGATGAGATGGCTGGATGGCATCACTGACTCGATGGACATGAGTTTGGGTGAACTCCAGGAGTTGGTGATGGACAGGGAGGCCTGGTGTGCTGCAATTCATGGGGTCGCAAAAAGTTGGACGCGACTGAGCAACTGAACTGAACTGAACTGATGGGACTGGATGCCATGACCTTAGTTTTTTGAATGTTGAGTTTTAAGTCAACTTTTTTACTCTCCTCTTTCACCCTCATCAAGAGACTATTTAGTTATTCTTCACTTTCTGCCTTTAGAATGGCATAATCAGCATATCTGAGGTGCTGATTATTTCTCCCAGCAATCTTGATTCCAGCTTGTGATTCACCCAGTCCAGCCTTTACAATGACGTGCTCTGCATTGAAGTTAAATAAGCAGGGTAACAGTCTTGTTGTACCCCTCTCCCAATTTTGAATCAGTCCATTGTTCCATGTCTGGTTCTAACTGTTGTCTCTTGACCTGCATACAGGTTTCTCAGGAGACAGGTAAGGTGATCTGGTAATTCCATGTCTTTAAGAATTTTTCAGTTTGTTGTGACCCACACGGTCAAAGGCTTTAGTGTAGGCAGTGAAACAGATGTAGATGATTTTCTGAAACTTCCTTCCTTTCTCCATCATCCTATCAATGGTGGTAATTTGATCTCTGCTTCCCCAGCCTTTTCTAAATCTAGCTTGTACATCTGGAAGTTCTCAGTTCATGTACTGCTGAAGCACAGCTTGAAAGATTTTGAGCATAACCTTGCTAAAATGTGAAATGAGTGCAATTGCACTGTAATTTGAACATTCTTGGGCTTCCCTGGTGGCTCAGATGGTAAAGCGTCTGCCTGCAATGCAGGAGACCTGGGTTTGATCCCTGGGTCAGGAAGATCCCCTGGAGAAAGAAATGGAAACCCACTCCAGTATTCTTGCTTGGAAAATCCCATGGACAGAGGAGTCTGATAGGTTATAGTCCATGGGGTCACAAAGAGTTGGACACAACTAAGTGACTTCACTTTCATTTTTGAACATTCTTTGGCTTTGCCCTTCTGTGACATTGGAATGAAAACTGGCATTTTCTAGTCCTGTGGATACTGACAAGTTTTCCAAATTTGCTGACATACTGAGTGCAGTATCTGCCTGTATTTATCCCTGGTCAGGAAGATCCCCTGGAGAAGAGAACGACAAACCACTCCAGTATTCTTGCCTGGAGAATCCTATGGACTGAGGGGCCTGGTGGGCTACAGTCCATAGGGTAACAAAGAGTTGGTGATGGCTGAAAAATCCAAGAATACATTGACTGAAGCACTTTAATGCCATCATCTTTTAGTATTTCTTTTTTTTAAAATTTTATTAATTTTTTTTATTTTTTAATTTTTAAAATCTTTAATTCTTATATGCGTTCCCAAACATGAACCCCCCTCCCACCTCCCTCCCCACAGCATCTCTCTGGGTCATCCCCATGCATTCTGCACCCTGCGTCAGACATAGACTGGCGATTCAATACTTACCTGATAGTATACATGTTAGAATGCCATTCTCCCAAATCATCCCACCCTCTCCCTCTCCCTCTGAGTCCAAAAGTCCGTTATACACATCTGTGTCCTTTTTCCTGTCTTGCATACAGGGTCTTCATTGCCATCTTCCTAAATTCCATATATATGTGTTAGTATACTGTATTGGTGTTTTTCTTTCTGGCTTACTTCACTCTGTATAATTGGCTCCAGTTTCATCCATCTCATCAGAACTGATTCAAATGAATTCTTTTTAACGGCTGAGTAATACTCCATTGTGTATATGTACCACCGCTTTCTTATCCATTCATCTGCTGATGGACATCTAGGTTGTTTCCATGTCCTGGCTATTATAAACAGTGCTGCGATGAACATTGGGGTACATGTGTCTCTTTCAATTCTGGTTTCCTCGGTGTGTATGCCCAGAAGTGGGATTGCTGGGTCATAAGGTAGTTCTATTTGCAATTTTTTAAGGAATCTCCACACTGTTCTCCATAGTGGCTGTACTAGTTTGCATTCCCACCAACAGTGTAGGAGGGTTCCCTTTTCTCCACACCCTCTCCAGCATTTATTGCTTGCAGATTTTTGGATCGCAGCCATTCTGACTGGTGTGAAGTGGTACCTCATTGTGGTTTTGATTTGCATTTCTCTAATAATGAGTGATGTTGAGCATCTTTTCATGTGTTTGTTAGCCATCCGTATGTCTTCTTTGGAGAAATGTCTATTTAGTTCTTTGGCCCATTTTTTGATTGGGTCGTTTATTTTTCTGGAATTGAGCTGCAGAAGTTGCTTGTATATTTTTGAGATGAGTTGTTTGTCAGTTGCTTCATTTGCTATTATTTTCTCCCATTCAGAAGGCTGTCTTTTCACCTTGCTTATATTTTCCGTTGTTGTGCAGAAGCTTTTAATTTTAATTAGATCCCATTTGTTTATTTTTGGTTTTATTTCCAGAATTCTGGGAGGTGGATCATAGAGGATCCTGCTGTGATTTATGTCTGAGAGTGTTTTGCCTATGTTCTCCTCTAGGAGTTTTATAGTTTCTGATCTTACATTTAGATCTTTAATCCATTTTGAGTTTATTTTTGTGTGGGGTGTTAGAAAGTGATCTAGTTTCATTCTTTTACAAGTGGTTGACCAGTTTTCCCAGCACCACTTGTTAAAGAGATTGTCTTTACTCCATTGTATATTCTTGCCTCCTTTGTCAAAGATAAGGTGTCCATATGTGTGTGGATTTATCTCTGGGCTTTCTATTTTGTTCCATTGATCTATATGTCTGTCTTTGTGCCAGTACCATACTGTCTTGATGACTGTGGCTTTGTAGTAGAGCCTGAAGTCAGGCAAGTTGATTCCTCCAGTTCCATTCTTCTTTCTCAAGATTGCTTTGGCTATTCGAGGTTTTTTGTATTTCCATACAAATCTTGAAATTATTTGTTCTAGTTCTGTGAAAAATGTGGCTGGTAGCTTGATAGGGATTGCATTGAATTTGTAAATTGCTTTGGGTAGTATACTCATTTTCACTATATTGATTCTTCCGATCCATGAATATGGTGTATTTCTCCATCTATTAGTGTCCTCTTTGATTTCTTTCATCAGTGTTTTATAGTTTTCTATATATAGGTCTTTAGTTTCTTTAGGTAGATATATTCCTAAGTATTTTATTCTTTTCGTTGCAATGGTGAATGGAATTGTTTCCTTAATTTCTTTTTCTACTTTCTCGTTATTTGTGTATAGGAATGCAAGGGATTTCTGTGTGTTGATTTTATATCCTGCAACTTTACTATATTCATTGATGAGCTCTAGTAATTTTCTGGTGGAGTCTTTAGGGTTTTCCATGTAGAGGATCATGTCATCTGCAAACAGTGAGAGTTTTACTTCTTCTTTTCCAATTTGGATTCCTTTTATTTCTTTTTCTGCTCTGATTGCTGTGGCCAAAACTTCCAGAACTATGTTGAATAGTAGCGGTGAAAGTGGACACCCTTGTCTTGTTCCTGACTTTAGGGGAAATGCTTTCAGTTTTTCACTATTGAGGATAATGTTTGCTGTGGGTTTGTCATATATAGCTTTTATTATGTTGAGGTATGTTCCTTCTATTCCTGCTTTCTGGAGAGTTTTTGCATCTATTTTCATCAGTGATATTGGCCTGTAGTTTTCTTTTTTTGTGACATCTTTGTCAGGTTTTGGTATTAGGGTGATGGTGGCCTCATAGAATGAGTTTGGAAGTTTACCTTCCTCTGCAATTTTCTGGAAGAGTTTGAGGAGGATAGGTGTTAGCTCTTCTCGAAATTTTTGGTAGAATTCAGCTGTGAAGCCGTCTGGACCTGGGCTTTTGTTTGCTGGAAGATTTCTGATTACAGTTTCAATTTCCGTGCTTGTGATGGGTCTGTTAAGATTTTCTATTTCTTCCTGGTTCAATTTTGGAAAATTGTACTTTTCTAAGAATTTGTCCATTTCTTCCACGTTGTCCATTCCCAGCAAGGATCTCATTCAAATACGAAGGAGAAATCAAAAGCTTTACAGACAAGCAAAAGCTGAGAGAATTCAGCACCACCAAACCAGCTCTCCAACAAATTCTAAAGGATATCCTCTAGACAGGAAACACGAAAAGGGTGTATAAACCCGAACCCAAAACAATAAAGTAAATGGTAACGGGATCATACTTATCAATAATTACCTTAAACGTAAATGGGTTGAACGCTCCAACCAAAAGACAAAGACTGGCCGAATGTATACAAAAACAAGACCCCTCTATATGCTGCTTACAAGAGACCCACCTTAAAACAAGGGACACATACAGACTGAAAGTGAAAGGCTGGAAAAAGATATACCACGCAAATAGAGACCAAAAGAAAGCAGGAGTGGCAATACTCATATCTGATAAAATAGACTTTAAAACAAAGGCTGTGAAAAGAGACAAAGAAGGCCACTACATAATGATCAAAGGAACAATCCGAGAAGAAGATATAACAATTATAAATATATATGCACCCAATATAGGAGCACCGCAATATGTAAGACAAATGCTAACAAGTATGAGAGGGGAAATCAACAATAACACAATAATCGTGGGAGACTTTAATACCCCACTCACTCCTATGGACAGATCAACTAAACAGAAAATTAACAAAGAAACGCAAACTTTAAATGATACATTAGATCAGTTAGACCTAATTGATATCTATAGGACATTTCACCCCAAAGCAATGAATTTCACCTTTTTTTCAAGTGCTCATGGAACCTTCTCCAGGATAGATCACATCCTGGGCCATAAATCTAAACTTGATAAATTCAAAAAAATTGAAATCATTCCAAGCATCTTTTCTGACCATAATGCATTAAGATTAGATCTCAATTACAGGAGAAAAACTATTAAAAACTCCAACATATGGAGGTTGAACACCACACTTCTGAATAACCAACAAATCACAGAAGAAATCAAAAAAGAAATCAAAATATGCATAGAAACTAATGAAAATGAAAACACAACAACCCAAAACCTGTGGGACACTATAAAAGCAGTGCTAAGAGGAAAGTTCATAGCACTACAGGCATACCTCAAGAAACAAGAAAAAAGTCAAATAAATAGCCTAACTCTACAACTAAAGCAACTAGAAAAGGAAGAATTGGAGAACCCCAGAGTTAGTAGAAGGAAAGAAGTCTTAAAAATTAGGGCAGAAATAAATGCAAAAGAAACAAAAGAGACCATAGCAAAAATCAACAAAGCCAAAAGCTGGTTCTTTGAAAGGATAAATAAAATTGACAAACCATTAGCCAGACTCATCAAGAAGCAAAGAGAGAAAAATCAAATCAATAAAATTAGAAATGAAAATGGAGAGATCACAACAGACAACACAGAAATACAAAGGATCATAAGAGACTAGTATCAGCAGTTGTATCTTTTAGTATTTCAAATAGCGCAGCTGGAATTCTGTCACCTCCACTAGCTTGTTGCAGATTTTTCCTTGGAAACAAACCGAGATTATTCTGTTGGTTTTGAGAATTTACCCAGGTACTGTATTTCAGACTCTTGTTGACTATGTGGGCTACTCCATTTCTTCTAAGGGATTCTTGCCCACAGTAGTAGATATAATGGTCATCTGAATTAAATTCGCTCATTTCAGTCCATTTTAGTTTACTAATTCCTAAGATATCAATGTTAAGTCTTGCCATCTTCTGCTTGACCATGTTCAATTTACCTTGATTTATGGACCTAACATTCCAGGTTCCTATGCAATATTGTTCTTTACAGCATTGAACTTTATTTTCACCACCAGACACATCCACATCTGAGCATCATTTCTGCTTTGGCTCAACCATTTCATTCTTTCTGGAGCAATTAGTGATTGTCCTCTCCTCTTCACAAGGAGCATACTGGACACCTTTCTACCTAGGGAGCTCATATTCTGGCCTTCATCTCTCTTTTTTTGCTTTTTCATACTGTTCATGGGTTCTCCAGGCAAGAATACAGGAATGGGTTGCCATTTCCTTCTCCAGTGAACCATGTTTTGTCAGTACTCTTCACTAGGTGGTCCTGCACATCATGGCTCATAGCCTCATTGAGTTACACAAGCTCTTTCACCATGACAAGACTGTCATGGGTGAAGGGGAAGGGCACAGTTACCAGTGGAAAAAAGTGACAGGTGCGCGACTTATTTTAAAAACTCTTTATTCTTCACCTAACAGGACTTAACTGAAGAACACAGAAAAGGAGATATGGAACAAGCCAGATGGGTTTTCTAATTTTAATATGGTATTTGGATGGTTTTTCATGGTGAATGAATGAAGTCTTCCATGTGTGATAGTTTGAATGCTAATTCTTTTCCTAGACTCTGAGAAAGATGAACAGATCAGTGGGCATGTTCCATGGACAAGAGTACCATGGATGTGATGCATGAGACTGCTCTGCCTTGAGTGGGCTTGTGTCTCCTCTTTTGGGCAGTTGGACATATGACATGATAGAGTCTAGAATATTGGACTGCACTCATTTTCTTAGGACCCTTGGCCTCTCTGACATTTTACGTCTTGAAATAATGCTTAATATAGTTAGTTAAAACCCTGCTCCTGGGAGAAGGCAATGGCAACCCACTCCAGTATTCTTGCCTAGAGAATCCCATGGACAGAGGAGCCTTGGGGGCTATGGTCCATGGGGTCGCACAGAGTCAGACACTAAGACTGAGGAGACTTAGCACAGCACAGCAAAGCCCTGCTCTGCCGTTATCTAGGTCAGTCAACAGAGGTTAAACATGCAGTTAATATCTACATTGATAGAAACATTTCCATATACTCTGACTAATGTAACTTCATACTTTAGGACTTTGACACAGAATCCATAGTCTAGCCAATATTTCCACAGAATTCCTATATCAAATGTGGTTACAAAATGTAGGAATCAGAAAGTAGGGAGGTATTAAATAATTAAAGGATTCACCCCTAAGCCTCTCTCTACCATGGTTTAAAGTTTTAGACTCAGGAACCATCATGGAAGAGGTCATTTGAGTTCTTAATAGTAAGCTGTAATACCATAGTTTGTGTGTGTGTGTGCTAGTTGTTCAGCCATGTCCCACTCTGTGACCCCATGAACTGCAGCCAGTCAGGCTCCTCTGTCTATGGAATTCTCCAGGCAAGAACTGCCAAGGGAATGGATTGCCATTCCCTTCTCCAGGATATCTTCCCTACCCAGGGGTTGAACCCAGGCCTCGTGCATTGAAAGCAGATTTTTTACCATCTGAGCCACCAGGGAAAGATTTAATACCACATTTTAAACAACTGACCATCTGGTGATGTCCATGTGTAGAGTCTTCTATTGTGTTGTTGGAAGAGGGTGTTTGCTATGACCAGTGCATTTTCTTGGCAAAACTCTACTAGTCTTTGCCCTGCTCCATTCTGTATTCCAAGGCCAAATTTGCCTGTTACTCCAGGTGTTTCTTGACTTCCTACTTTTGCATTCCAGTCCCCTATAATGAAAAGGACATCTTTTTTGGGTGTTAGTTCTAAAAGGTCTTGTAGGTCTTCATAGAACCGTTCAACTTCAGCTTCTTCAGTGTTACTGGTTGGGGCATAGACTGGATTACTGTGATATCGAATGGCTTGCCTTGGAAACAAACAGAGATCATTCTGTCATTTTTGAGATTGCATCCAAGTACTGCATTTCAGACTCTCTTGTTGACCATCATGGCTACTCCATTTCTTCTAAGGGATTCCTGCCCACAGTAGTAGATATAATGGTCATCTGAGTTAAATTCACCCATTCCAGTCCATTTTAGTTTGCTGATTCCTAGAATGTCAACGTTCACTCTTGCCATCTTCTGTTTGACCACATCCAATCTGCCTTGATTCATGGACCTGACATTCCAGGTTCCTATACGCTAGTAAAGTAATGCTCAAAATTCTCCAAGCCAGGCTTCAGCAATATGTGAACTGTGAACTTCCAGATGTTCAAGCTGGTTTTACAAGAGGCAGAGGAACCAGAGATCAAATTGCCAATATCCGCTGAATCATTGAAAAAAGCAAGAGAGTTCCAGAAAAACATCTACTTCTGCTTTATTGACTATGCCAAAGCCTTTGACTGTGTGGATCACAAGAAACTGTGGAAAATTCTGAAAGAGATGGGAATACCAGACCACCTAACCTGCCTCTTGAGAAACCTATATGCAGGTCAGGAAGCAACAGTTAGAACTGGACATGGAACAACAGACTGGTTCCAAATAGGAAAAGGAGTACATCAAGGCTGTATATTGTCACCCTGCTTATTTAACTTATATGCAGAGTACATTATGAGAACCACTGGGCTGGAAGAAGCACAAGCTGGAATCAAGATTGCCAGGAGAAATATCAATAACCTCAGATATGCAGATGACACCACCCTTATGGCAGAAAGTGAAGAGGAACTAAAAAGCCTCTTGTTGAAAGTGAAAGTGGAGAGTGAAAAAGTCTTAAAGCTCAACATTTCAGAAAACGAAGATCATGGCATCCGGTCCCATCACTTCATGGGAAATAGATGGGGAAATAGTGGAAACAGTGTCACACTTGATTTTTTTGGGCTCCAAAATCACTGCAGATGGTGACTGCAGCCATGAAATTAAAAGACGCTTACTCCTTGGAGGGAAAGTTATGACCAACCTAGATAGCATATTAAAAAGCAGAGACATTACTTTGCCGACTATGGTTCATCTAGTCAAGGCTATGGTTTTTCCTGTGGTCATGTGTGGATGTGAGAATTGGACTGTGAAGAAAGCTGAGTGCCGAAGAATTGATGCTTTTGAACTGTGGTATTGGAGAAGACTCTTGAGAGTCCCTTGGACTGCAAGGAGATCCAGCCTGTCCATTCTGAAGGAGATCAGCTCTGGGATTTCTTTGGAGAGAATGATGCTAAAGCTGAAAATCAGTACTTTGGCTACCTCATGTGAAGAGTTGACTCATTAGAAAAGACTCTGATGCTGGGAGGGATTGGAGGCAGAAGGAGAAGGGGACGACAGAAGATGAGATGGCTGGATGGCATCACGGACTCGATGGACGTGAGTCTGAGTGAACTCCGGGAGTTGGTGATGGACAGGGAGGCCTGACGTGCTCGATTCACGGGGTCGCAGAGTCAGACACGACTGAGCGACTGAACGGAACTGAACTGAAGCAACTGAGTTAAATTCACATAGTAATTCTATGAAAAAGGTATATCTTTGCCTTTTCTACCTTTCAATGAGTATTTATTACTTTGCATGCATTTCTATTGTAATTTGAACTAAATCTACTCATCTAAAAGATGATGGAAAACTAATATTAACCTTACTTTAAGAGGATTTGGGTTTCCCTGATGGCTCAGATAGTAAAGAATCTGCCTGCAATTCAGGAGACCTGTGTTCAATCCCTGGGTCAGGAAGATCCCCTGGAGAAGAGAATGTCTACCCAATCCACTCTTCTTCCTTGGAGAATTCCATGTACAGAGGAACCTGGCAGGCTGCAGTCCCTGCGGTCGCAAAGAGTCGGAAATGACTGAGTGACTAACACGTTCACATTCACTTAAGAGGATTTAGGTGTAGTACTTCCAGTAGCCTCACCAGGTGATTTTATGATTTCATGTTCTTCCATTTCTTGCAACTGGATTGAAGCAAAAGAACATCATTTTGTGGTTTAATAAATAAATGACTTGAAAAGATGCATGCACCCTAATGTTTATAGAAGCATTCTTCACAATTGTCAGGATATGGAAGCAACTTAAGTGTCCATCAATGGATTAATTGATATATATATATGTGTGTGTGTGTGTGTGTGTGTGTGTGTGTGTATGTACACTCAGTTATGTCTGACTCTTTGCGACCTCATGGACTGTAGCCTTCAAGGCTCCTCCATCCATGGAATTTTCCAGGCAAAAATACTGGAGTGTGTCGCCACATCCTTCTCCAGGGGATATTCATGACATAGGGATAAAACCTGTGTCTCTTGTGTCTCCTGCATTGGCAGGCAGGTTCTTCACCACTGGTGCCACCTGGGAAGCCATATATATATATGGCTTCATATAACTACTCCACCATAAAGAAGGAATGGAAATTTGCCATTTGCATCAACATAGACAGGCTGGGTGGAAAAGGCAATGGCACTCCACTCCAGTACTCTTGCCTGGAAAATCCCATGGATGGAGGGGTCTGGTGGGCTGCAGTCCATGGGGTCGCTAGGAGTTGGACACGACTGAGCGACTTCACTTTCACTTTTCACTTTCATGCATTGGAGAAGGAAACAGCAACCCACTCCAGTGTTCTTGCCTGGAGAATCCCAGGGATGGGGGAGCCTGATGGGTTGTCGTCTATGGGGTCGCACAGAGTCAGACATGACTGAAGTGACTTAGCAGCAGCAGCAGCAGCAGCAGACAGACTGGGAGGGTATTACGCTAAGTGAAATAAATCAGACAGAGACAGACAAATACTGAATAATATCACTTATATGTGCAATCTAAAAATACAGCAAACTGTTGACTATAACAAAAAAGCAGAATCACAGATAGAGAACAAACTAGAGGTTACCAGTGGAGAGAGGGAAAGTGGGAGGGGTAATAGAGAGGTAGGGAATAAGGAAGTAAAAAATTATTAGGTATAAAATAAGCTATTAGGCTATATTTTACAATAGGAGAAATATATTAATATTTCATAATAACTATAAATGGAGCTACAATAACATATAACATAACATATAAAATATATTTATAATAACTGTGAATATAACCTTTAAAATAGTGAATCACTTTATTGTACTCTGTAGCTTATATAGTATTGTACATCAACTATAAATCTTAAAAATGAACATTGTTTTATGCTATTTTTGTATCTAAACAGTATAGAAAATGTGTGAGGAAATAAGATTTATTGATTAGCCTATATGTCCTAAATATAGCATATTTTATTTAAAACTTATAACAATCATTCAAGAAACATTATTATTCCTATTGCAAAGCAAGAAAATAAAATGAAGAGGTTAAGCAACCAGTCCAATTCAGACAGTGGTTAGCAACTGAATGTGGATATCTGAGTCATCGTCTCTGAATTCTGACTTCAAGCCCAGGTGCTAGCCCCCGTCTTGGTCTGCCTCCTGAAGATCCCATTTATCAAACTGAACGTGGGAACCAGAGTGATGCTACCTGTCAGGTATTCAATATGTCAGTCACTCTTAAATCAGAATTTCCTTGTAGATTTTGAGACCTGTATATAGCACTCCTTATAACCTGTCAGGATATGATTAGAAAGCCTTGTACACTGGCAATAAGACTTCTCTGTTACTCTTCTTTCTGCTGATTCAGAATGGTATATAGACTTAAATAGCAAGAGTAACTGAATTAGATGTGCATGTCAGAGACATTTCAAAGAATAAAATAAAATAGGCACTTAGGAAAAAAGAGTTATGTCCTTACTTGGAATTTTATATATTCCAAATAAACAATTTAACTGGTATGAAATTATTTCCATTCTACTAAGGCTTTAAACTCTGCTTTTAATGATTATATTTTATTGAGAAAATGCTATTCCTTTCCTTGAAAAAAAGAATTCTGTTGTTTCCACTTCAGTAATCCACAATCTTCCATAGTCACTTATAGCAAACATCTGGTATTTCTAAATGAAACATCAGAAACTCCCTGAATCATAGTCTGGAGAACAAATTAAAATATCAAGTGCTGTATAATGATATACTTCACAGAAAAAGAACATAAAACTCCTGCTCAATAGAACAAAGATCATGAACAATGCCTACATTATTAATTCTGTGTGGAATGGATCCTTTATGGCGTTAAAGGCCTGCTTGTTCTCCCACTGATGCACATGTGTAACTTCCTTCAGAGAAACTGACAATGAGCCCCTTAAGAGGCTTACGCACTCACATCCTCCAGTGCATGCAATGCAAATTAGAGCACCAAGCTCAGACTGCAATCTCTTACCACTGTCACGTGGTCCTCATCCACGTCTAAGCGCCCGTTGCAACCTTACTTGTAGGGAATTGAGGAAAATAACAGATTCCTCTATGTTCTCTAGATTTTTTGCTTTTTTGGTTTTTTTTTAACAAAACAGGCAAACTTTCTTAGTTCCTTCTCCAAGCTTATATATACACTCTGATCCTATAAAACACAAACAAACTTGATAAATAACTTACTCAGTAAAGATCCACAGAATCCTTGTCTTGGCATTACAATTTAAATGCAAATAATACAAGAACTATTTGTTCAGGAAACACATTTTCTTGACTAAGGAAATAACCAGAGTCCCACAGAGCACACCTGTTCGACCAGTCTACACATATATGACCGCAAAACCAATATTAAAAAGTCAACCCTTGCCCACCTGGGTCCTACTCATCTCCGTGCCTGCTCTGTCTTCCTCCAGATCACCCACTGGCCTTCAGAGGCCTGCCCAGCTGTACTTTCCCTTAGACACCACCACCCGTCCCCTTTCCTGTTTCCAATGAGTAGGTTGTTTGTTACTCCCCACTTCTCGCTACACAGCCACTCTGTCAACTCATGGATTCTTCCGTGGGTGGTATTTCTGGGATTGGTCCTGTGGTCTCTCTGGCCACAGAAAGTGGTGTTGATGGTCCCCCTGGAAATTTAAACCACAACCCAGGCTCCAGCCCCAAAATTAGTTTCTGGCCCTCTTCAGTTAACACCTATCCAGTAACTGAGCAGAGCCACTCTTGGACATGAAGGATCTTTGCGGAACTTTAATACAGTCTACAATTGTAATGGCGTATGAGATAAGCCATTCCTGTTTTAAGGCAAAATGAAACTACTTTTATCAAAGTTATGCACATTGACACTGTAATTATTAAGAATGTAGGTGTTGGTCTCTAGTCAGGCATTTAGCTTAAGCAACTAGTAAAAATGTCTTTATGCTTCCATCTTGATTAATCCTTCTACAACCAGGGCCATTTGTTTCTGCTTCTTTTCACACCCTGACAGTCCCTGAACCTCTCTTACTTTTCACACCTTTTTTTTTTTTTTTTTTCCCCATTCTCTCTCCTGTAAAATGACCAAGGGTTGCGGACGGTGGAGAAACAGAAGCATCTTGCCCTCAGCCTTTCCCCAGATGCTTCACTCTCTCAGGGGGTCTGCTCATGTTTTTTGATTCACCAAATTCCATGAGTCTCAGCTGCTTGCGCTCCTGCGCAGCTTAATCCTGTGGATTTTTTTCTCAGCCTGAGGAAAGTGCTCAGCTGCCTATATTGGTTTGATTGGGACCTGGTGGTCTAGAGAAATTCTTTGCCTGTTCTTAAACCAATTCCTCTAGGGTGCTTGGTAGCAAGAGTTTCCAACATGGCTCTAAGAGCTTGGTTAGGTAGAGAGTAAGAGGTAACCACAAGTAACTGTGAGAGGTTGGCATTTGCCTGTGAGGCTGCTGAAACTGGGCAAAACTGGACTGCTACTACTTATTTTTTTTTTTTAATTTAATGTAACGTGTTCTGGTTCTATAAATATACTATGTTACTTCTGCTTGATATTTTCTTTAAAATTGAAGACCTTGAAATGAAACATTTAACCACTAGAAATCTTATGATTGGTTTAAATTCAAAAGCATAAGCAGAAAGGCTGTTGGTAGTTAATGTGTTTGTGCTTTCTATAGGTTAAAGTACATTTTCTAAAAGAATTTATCTGTTCTTCTAACATCTTATTAACTGCTTGAGTTAGCAACAAATCAAGATTTCTATTTACGACACCTAAGGAAAATAGAACTCTGCTAATCATTGCCATATTTGAGATATGTAAAATTTGAACTTCAGTTACAGTAATGATTATGTTTTTCAAAGTACTATTTAATGAAAATTTTCCATATATTTTGATTTTTCAGATGAGTTATTTGATCTGTTTCAATGTGGTTTGAAATTGGAAGAAACAGAGAATAGTTGTAATGAGATAAATGGAAGCAACACAGTAGAGTATGGTAACTGAAATTTAAGTGTATCCGTCCCTTGGATAGATGTTTAAATGTTTTTTAATATTTACATTTTTTTTGTATTTCATTAAATTTTGCATTTGTATACAGTTTTATATCTTTGATAGCTTTTCACGAGCTCATTTCACCTCACCTCTTAACAAATTTGTGATGTAGATAGGATTCAGTTCAGTCGCTCAGTCCTGTCCAACTCTTTGCAACCCCATGAATCACACCACGCCAGGCCTCCCTGTCCATCACCAACTCCCGGAGTTCACTCAGACTCATGTCCATCGAGTCCGTGATGCCATCCAGCCATCTCATCCTCTGTCATCCCCTTCTCCTCCTGCCCCCAATCGCTACCAGCATCAAAGTCTTTTCCCATGAGCCAACTCTTCACATGAGGTGGCCAAAGTACTGGAGTTTCAGCTTTAGCATCATTCCTTCCAAAGAAATCCCAGGGTTGATCTCCTTCAGAATGGACTGGTTGGATCTCCTTGCAGTCCAAGGGACTCTCAAGAGTCTTCTCCAACACCACAGCTCAAAAGCATCAATTCTTCGGCGCTCAGCCTTCTTCACAGTCCAACTCTCACATCCATACTTGACCACTGGAAAAACCATAGCCTTGGCTAGACGGACCTTAGTCAGCAAAGTAATGTCTCTGCTTTTGAATATGCTATCTAGGTTGGTCATAACTTTTCTTCCAAGGAGTAAGTGTCTTTTAATTTCATGGCTGCAGTCACCATCTGCAGTGATTTTGGAGCCAAAAAAAATAAAGTCTGACAGTTTTCACTGTTTCCCCATCTATTTCCCATGAAGTGATGGGACCAGATGCCATGATCTTCGTTTTCTGAATGTTGGGCTTTAAGCCAACTTTTTCACTCTCCTCTTTCACTTTCATCAAGAGGCTTTTTAGTTCCTCTTCACTTTCTGCCATAAGGGTGGGGTCATCTGCATATCTGAGGTTATTGATATTTCTCCCGGCAATCATGATTCCAGCTTGTGCTTCTTCCAGCCCAGCGTTTCTCATGATGTACTCTGCATAGAAGTTAAATAAGCAGGGTGACAATATACAGCCTTGATGTACTCCTTTTCCTATTTGGAACCAGTCTGTTGTTCCATGTCCAGTTCTAACTGTTGCTTCCTGGCCTGCATACAGATTTCTCAAGAGGCACGTCAGGTGGTCTGGTATTCCCATCTCTCTCAGAATGTTCCAGTTTATTGTGATCCACACAGTCAAAGGCTTTGGCATAGTCAATAAAGCAGAAGTAGATGTTTTTCTAGAACTCTCTTGCTTTTCCCATGATTCTGCAGATGTTGGCAATTTGATCTCTGGTTCCTCTGCCTTTTCTAAAATCAGCTTGAACATCAGGAAGTTCACGGTTCACGTATTGCTGAAGTCTGGCTTGGAGGATTTTGAGCATTACTTTACTAGCATGTGAGATGAGTGCAACAGTGTGGTAGTTTGAGCATTCTTTTGCATTGCCTTTCTTTGGGATTGGAATGAAAACTGACCTTTTCCAGTCCTGTGGCCACTGCTGAGTTTTCCAAATTTGCTGGCATATTAAGTGCAGTGCTTTCATAGCATCATCTTTCAGGATTTGAAATAGCTCCACTGGAATTCCATCACCTCCACTAGCTTTGTTCATAGTGATGCTTTCTAAGGCCCACTTGACTTCACATTGCAGGATGTCTGGCTCTAGATTAGTGATCATACCATCGTGATTATCTGGGTCATGAAGATCTTTTTTGTAGAGTTTTTCTGTGTATTCTTGCCACTTCTTCTTAACATCTTTTGCTTCTATTAGGTCCATAGTATTTTTGTCTTTTATCGAGCTCATCCTTGCATGAAATGTTCCCTTGGTATCTCTAATTTTCTTGAAGAGATCTCTAGTCTTTCCCATTCTGTTGTTTTCCTCCATTCCTTTGCATTGATTGCTAAGGAAGGCTTTCTTTTGTCTCCTTGCTAATCCTTGGATCTTTGCATTCAAATGGGAATATTTTTCCTTTTCTGCTTTGCTTTTCACTTCTCTTCTTTTCACAGCTATTTGTAAGGCCTCCCCAGATAGCCATTTTGCTTTTTTGCATTTCTTTTCCACGGGGATGGTCTTGATCCCTGTCTCCTGTACAATGTCACGAACTTCATTCCGTAGTTCATCAGGCACTCTATCTATCAGATCTAAGCCCTTAAATCTATTTCTCACTTCCACTGTATAATCATAAGGGATTTGATTTAGGTCATACCTCAATGGTCTAGCGGTTTTCCCTACTTTCTTCAATTTGAGTCTGAATTTGGTAATAAGGAGTTCATCATCTGAGCCACAGTCAACTCCCCGCCTTGTTTTTGCTGACTGTATAGAGCTTCTCCATCTTTGGCTGCAAAGAATATAATCAATCTGATTTTGGTGTTGACCATCTGGTGAGGTCCATGTGTAGAGTCTTCTCTTGTGTTGTTGGAAGAGGGTGTTTGCTATGACCAGTGCATTTTCTTGGCAAAACTCTATTAGTCTTTGCCCTGCTTCATTCCGCATTCCAAGCCCAAATTTGCCTGTTACTCCAGGTGTTTCTTGACTTCCTACTTTTGCATTCCAGTCCCCGATAATGAAAAGGATATCTTTTTTGGGTGTTAGTTCTAAAACATCTTGTAGGTGTTCATAGAACCGTTCAACTTCAGCTTCTTCAGTGTTACCGGCTGGGACATAGACTTGGATTACTGTGATGAATGGTTTGCCTTGGAGATGAACAGAGATCATTCTGTCGTTTTTGAGACTGCATCCAAGTACTGCATTTCGGACTCTTTTGTTGACCATGATAGCTACTCCATTTCTTCTGAGGGATTCCTGCCCACAGTAGTAGATATAATGGTCATCTGAGTTAAATTCACCCATTCCAGTCCATTTTAGTTTGCTGATTCCTAGAATGTCAGTGTTCACTGTTGCCATCTCCTGTTTGACCACTTCCAATTTGCCTTGATTCATGGACCTGACATTCCAGGTTCCTATGCAATACTGCTCTTTATAGCATCGGACCTTGCTTCTATCAACAGTCACATCCACAACTGGGTATTGTTTTTGCTTTGGCTCCATCCCTTCATTCTTCCTGGAGTATTTCTTCACTGATGTCCAGTAGCATATTGGGCACCTACTGACCTGGGGAGTTCCTCTTTCGGTATCCTATCATTTTGCCTTTTCCTACTGTTCATAGGGTTCTCAAGGAAAGAATACTGAAGTGGCTTGCCATTCCCTTCTCCAGTGGACCACATTCTGTCAGACCTCTCCACCATGACCTGCCCTTCTTGGGTTGCCCTGCGGGCATGGCTTAGTTTCATTGAGTTAGACAAGGCTGTTGTCCTAGTGTGGTTAGATTGACTAGCTTTCTGTGAGTGTAGTTTCAGTGTGTCTGCCCTCTGATGCCCTCTTGCAACACGTACCATCTTACTTGGGTTTCTCTTACCTTGGGTGTGGGGTATTTCTTCAAGGCTGTTCCAGCAAAGCGCAGCCATTGCTCCTTACCTTGGATGAGGGGTATCTCCTCACCGCCGCCCTTCCTGACCTTCAGAGTGGGATGGCTCCTCTAGGCCCTCCTGCGTCTGCGAAGCCACCTTTCCTTGGACGTGAGGTTGCTCCTTCCGGCTGCCAACCCTTGCCTCGGGCGCAGAGTGGCTCCTCTGGTCCCTGCCCCTGACCTTGGATATGGGGTGGGTCCTCTCGGCGGCCATCTCTGACCTCGGATGCAGGGTGGCTCCTCTAGTCCGCCGCCCCTGACCTCAGCTGTGGGTTAGCTCCTCTCGGCTGTTCCTCTGCCATTGCAGCCTGGCACTCTCGGCCACTGCCCCTGACCTCGGACATGGGGTAACTCCTCTTGGCCACCGCCCTTCAGTCATGAGGTTCTCCCGGCTTCTGCCCCTGACCTCGGATGTGGGGTAGCTTCTCTCGGCCGCGCTTAGTGCGCCGGTCACAGCCGCCTGTGCTTAGGTATTTTTAATTCCATTTAGCAGATGAAGAAACTAAAGTCAGAGAGGCTGTATGGCTTTGGATTAAGGTGTTATAAATTATACCCACAGGCAATATTCATTCATTCAACAAACAGTCGTTGTGTGTTGTTGCTAAGTTCCTGTCACTCTTCTAAACAATCGGGATATGGTCGTGAATCTGTGTCTCCTAACTCTTCTTCTGCTGCTTTATCAGCTGCATAACATGGGCTCTCTACTTTGGTGGTTTAGTTACTAAGTCATGTCCGACTCTTATGACCCCACAGACTGTAGCTGGTAAGGCCCCTCTGTCCATAGCATTTTCCAGGCAAGAGTACTGGAGTGGGTTGCCATTTCCTTCTCCAGGGGATCTACCTGGCCCAGTGATCAAACCCAGGTCTCCTGCACTGGAGGCAGATTCTTTACCAACTGAGCTACCAGGGAAGGAAAGCAATTTTTTAAAGATTACTTTAGTAAAGTATTTTTTTTTAAGATTTTAATGTAAACTATGACTTTTAAATTTCACTCCAGGCTTTATTGGAGTTTTTATAGAAAATTTGTTAAAAAAAAAGAAAAATATAGTGATGATGGGCATTTTACTCTCTCTTAAATATCCAGTTACAGCCCAACATCACATCAGGAAAAATAAGATTCTATTTGCCTTTCTCTGTCTCACGTTTTACTAAGCATAATATACTCTAGGTGCATTCAAGTCATTACAAATACCAGAATTTCATTCTTTTCATAGTTGAATAATATTCTATCATATAAATCTATATACCAGAGTTTCTTTTTCTGTACTTCAATTTTTAAAAATAAACAAAATAACTGTAAAAAAGAAAAGATGTAAAGAAAAATTTTAAAGGAAAAAAAAAGAAGCTAATCTCTCAAAGCATAAAAACAAACAAAAAATCTGAAAATGCTTGAAAACCACTATAGTAACATCAGCTGGCTGGAGATGACAAGTTACTTTCAACTCACTGAACTGCTTTACTGAGAAGTACTGATACTTTAAAATCATGTGTTCTTCCTTCATGATGCAATGGTCAGCTAGGTAAATGGTGTGAAGTCTGCTGAATGCTGAGACAGCCTGGGCAGCCAGAAACGCTGTTTGAGGGTCATATACACTTCTTCCAGGTAAATATCATCTAAATCTTTACAATATAAACACCCAGAGATGATTATTGCTACATGTTTAGTAATCAGTACTAAAGCTAATTTGATTATTTGAGCCTTAGATACCTTATTAGTACAGTGATTATGTAATTTATTGCCCAAACTTGGAACCTTGAAGATGAAGTTTGGAGCTGTTAATAATTATGCTTTTTCAAGAGGCATAAACTGGGAGTATCCTATGTCAACTAGGACTAATCATCACCCTTCTTACGTGGCAGTCTCTTGATCAGTAGAACACTGAGTATATCATCTTTCCTACTTTCAAATGCTGCAGTATAACAATTATTTCAAAATCTGACCTTCATTTTCAAAGGCACTAAATAGATAAACTTATTTCAGGGACTTCTAAATATACTACTTCCCTCCTCCAATTAAACAAGAAATTGTGGGACTAAATCAATAAAAAGCTTTTGGTTGCCAGAAACAGAAAATCCAATATAAACTTGCTTATTCAATAAATAGAACTTAATAGTTTCCATTCCTAAAAGATTCAAAGACAGCTGGCCCAGGTACAGGTTAATTCAGTGACCCGAAAGGACTCTGAAGACCTGATTTTGTTCTGTCTCTTCATTCTACCATTCCTAATGTGGGCTTCACCACAGGCAAGTATTTATGAATCCCAAATTGTTTCTATCGTCTCCCAATTCTACATACTTCTGTATTAGTAGCACGCAGGAAGGAATGTCTTTGTCTCAGCATTCACAGAGAAAAGCCATAGATTCCGGTGTTTATTCTGGGTAAGTTTATATGACTGTCTGGGAACCAATCTCTGTATGCAGGACAGTGGCTGCTGACTGGTCATGTGCTTTATCTTTGCAGTCAGTGATGGCGCCAGATTCTCAGGAACCCAGATGAAAATGAAAGCCACTAGGCAGAAATGGTCAAAGACTAGGTGGGAGGGAGTGAGGAAGGGTGGTGGTTGAAGTGGGAGTAGTGGGGAGACAGGGCAGATATAAAAGCTGAGAAGATGATAAAAAAGGACTACTATGCAAACATCAAGAAGTCTCTCTAGGGTACTGACAATGGAAATTGTGAGTAGGGACAGATATGTGAGATAGTAAAGAAACTAAGTGAAGTGAAGTGAAGTGAAGCAAAGTCTCTCAGTCGTGTCCGACTCTTTGCGACCCCATGGACTGTAGCTTCCCGGGCTCCTCTGTCCATGGGATTTTCCAGGCAATAATACAGGAGTGGATTGCCATTTCTGGATCTTCCTGACCCAGGGCTCGAATCCGGGTCTCCCACAATGTAGGCAGACACCTTACCATCTGAGCCACAAGGGAAGCCCCCCAAAAGGTGGCTCCGATGGTAAAGAAACTAAAGCTGCAGTAAGTGAATTAAGTCAGACTTTCTGGGAGAGATTGGACCCTGGGATGTTTCTAGCATCTCTGTTTTGGATGACTGACAGGATGGCACTATTCACAGAGATGGAACTGCAGCAAAAGGAGTGGGTACAGGAGGAGAGGCAGCTGACCGGGGACATGTTGAGCTCGAATTGACTTTGGCTTGAACGACACAAATAGGCTCTCCAGTGGGTTCTTTTACTTTTGTTTTTCCGTTAGAGCCTACTAGTTGCTTACTCAATATCTGTATTCCAATCTCCCCTGTACTGTCAAGGCAACCAATCTACTTGGTTAGAGACATAAATTTTCCAACATCAGTTGCTGGTAGAGGTGACCAATGAGATGTAAGAAGAAGCTCCTGAAATTCAGAAAGGTTCTTTATACATCTGGACTTAGCTGGCAGTTGTACTTTGGGATTTTGCCCCTTCTCTTGCCTCTTTCATCATAAATTAAATGGTATGCATATGAATAAAAACATGAAGCTTTGGGGATACATATGAGGTATAAATTATTCATATTTCAGTACAAGTTAACCTGTATCTACAAAACAATATATGCAATATCAGCCTGGAGCAGTTTGAAGGATATAGGAGTGATAAAATGCAGTCTTCACCAACAATATGTTAGTATAGAGGAAAGAGTAGTTTAAAAAAATTCAAATTATCATAATGAAATATAATTATAAATATAATCATGAGAGTCATGTCTGACTCTCTGCAACTCCATGGACTATAGTCTGCCAGGCTCCCCGGTCCATGGAATTCTCCAGGTAAGAACACTGGAGTGGGGAGCCACTTCCTTCTCCAGGGAATCTTCCTGACCCAGGGATCAAACCTGGGTCTCTTGCATTGCAGGAAGACTCTTTACCATCTGAGCCACCAGGAAAGTGCCGGGAGCCAGCATGAGGATGGCATATGCAAAGGCGTGATCAAGCCTCAGGAAACCCCCTGTTCCCGAGCATCTAACCCCAAAACCAGAGTCTGTTTTATGCTCTCACCTACAGCTCTGACTTTACGGGGGGCTCTCCCCCATAACCGTTTCTCTCAGAGAAGGAGTAAACTTGCAGCTCCAAGGCAATAAAAATTTCTGGGCGTGACAAGAGTGTTTCAGCTTACGGACTCCTCTGAAGGTTATCTAGCCCACCTGTATAGGTTCATCCGGCCACATGTGATTGTTTACAGTCTCCCAACGTGAGAGGCACGAGATGTTTTAGACTTACTAAAGGCAAATTATTTTGGGGATTTAGAAATTATTAGTATAGCGGGTTGGTTAGGAATTATATTGGTGAAGGGTTTTTCATTTGTTGTGTCAATAATTGCTGCGAATTCCCTGCTTTGGGTAGGACAAGGATGTTTCAGGTCCAACCTCCCTGCTGACAGACTAGCTTGTGTGACAGGATTATCCATACTCCTGCCACATGATTGTTTACTACCTCTTAACCATAAACAGCACAGAGAGTTTTGGAGTATTTTGAGAGTCTTAATTAGCATAGGGCTTTTTCTTCTTCTTGAGTCAATGATTGCTGCCAGGCCTCCATATCCTTAAGCACCTGGGAATATATTAATCAATGTATTTGGAATATAGAAAAGGAAATACAGTAGTTTTTGATGTTAGCAATACTAGACTTTTTGAGTTAATGAATTTTCTCTTTTGTAATAGATCACTGTGCTTTGTTATAAATCACTGTGTCCTTGTTATGTAAAAATGTAACTTTATCACTATCTTAAGACCAAATAGATCTTAAGGGGAGCATTGGTGAAAGGATTTTCATTTGTTGGGCTGATGTTTGCTGCTAAATCTCCATGTTCCCTACCCTTATAGTGAATATAACTAACATATAGGAGAAATAAGTATTAACCTTTAAGACTAATCATGTTAACCTTGGGTTAAATAAATTCCTTTCTTGATTGTAACTCACTACACCCTCACCCTATAGGAATGTAACTTTATTTGGAGGGTGGTGCCTGGTTTAAGAAAAAACACCCTTGGAAGAAATGTTTTTTGGTTATCAGAAAGAAAGGATCATAAAATGTCAGCAGGTCTCACTCATGGCCAGAAGATGATGTACCTTTTTTATACATTTATGTGAAGCACCTGACTTTGATAAAGGTCAGGACTGCTGACACCCCCGTGACTCTGTATTCATCCCTATGTGTAACAAAAGGTATATAAGCAAACCTAAAAATAAAGAAAATGGATCAGTTTCCGGAAAGACTGATTCCCCCATGTCGCTTCTTTCTTGCTCCCATTTTTATGGCTGAATTCCCATCTGGAGCATGGATGCTATTCCACGTAATCCAAGTTATTCAGCCTCTTTTTCTCCACTAATCTTCCTACTACACTATCCATTTCTAATCTCTCTATATCTGTGGTTAAATATGTATTTTTCCAAAGACGCTGACTCCGTCTCCACCTTCGAATCACCCTGGATCCACCGGGGCTGGACCCCGGCAGGAAAGCCCAAATCATTGTAATGAAGGTACATGCTTTGGACTATGAACAGGGAGACTTCAAAGACAAGATAATAATGTGTTGCGAGTTCTGTGGCATGTGAGATGGTGCTTGAAGGATGAGCCAATTTTTAACTGGCAGTTGTGAGAAAGGCAGGGTATTTCAACTGGAAGAGGCAACTTAATTAATATGGGAGGTTTTAAAGGAATAGTCAATTAGCTACTTTATTTAAACGCAAATTCTCAGAGCTTGTTGCAAATAGTAGGAAATTAAGTCTATGAATATTTGAGACCCATTTGATATAAATACAGTCAAAAGATTACTTTTTTTTTTTAACTGAACTGATTGGGTTTTGAGGACCCATGTGACCTGATCATCTGATTATTTAAGCTTTAGCTGGGTATATTATCTTTTTTTAAATTCCAATGATGATCTCAAATCCGACTTTGCAAAATCAGTAACATTAAACTCCTACTAACTTATTTTAATGTTTGCCTGTGCACTGGTTTCTCAATCTGTAAAATATGAAACACTGTGTTTCTCAGTTACATGTGGTAAATTAGTGAAACAGCCACCTTTGAGAGTCTTGAAGGAGAAAGTTCGTATTTTATGTCTCAGTATTAGTATATTGTGAAACACTTTCCTCAAAGAAGGCACATGTAAAACAAATTGAAATAGAATTGTAAAACTAAATATTAAGCCATATGACACCTTCCTAGAGAAACTGAAACATAGGTGTATTTCCCCCTAATTTTAGTCTGATCCTTCAGTCATTCAGAATGTGACCCAGCCATTCCAGACCAAAACATAATTTCCTTCAAATGGAATGCTGAATAAGACTGTGACATTAAGACTGTTTGTGGCCACGGTGCATGACCCAAGACTGAAGAATGCACATTTCATGCCAGTGATCTAAATTTCTTGTCATATTTGGTAATTCAACTTCTATATATATGTGTATACACATATAGATAGACACACATATACATAGGTAAAACTTTTTTAAATTAAGAAAATAGCATTGATCATTTCAAGTATTAAAAGAATTTAAATCAGTGGATTTGCTATCTCAAGAAAAGAAAAACTTAGAAATGTTTTCAGGAACCAGAAGTTTGAAATGAATATTTAAAAGCTATAACCAACCTAGACAGCATATTAAAAAACAGAGACATTACTTTACCAACAAAGATCCATCTAGTCAAAGCTATGATTTTTCCAGTAGTCATGTATGGATGTGAGAGTTGGACTATAATA
Organism: Capra hircus; assembly: GCF_001704415.2. Classification (NCBI taxonomy): domain Eukaryota; kingdom Metazoa; phylum Chordata; class Mammalia; order Artiodactyla; family Bovidae; genus Capra; species Capra hircus. Next base: position 1,301,652 of record NC_030816.1, on the reverse strand, counting down.
AAAACCTGAGTGCTGAAGAATTGATACTTTAGAACTGTGATGTTGGAAAAGACTTGAGAGTCACTTGGACCACGAGGAGATCCAACCAGTCCTTCCTAAAGGAGATCAGTCCTGAATATTCATTGGAAGGACTGATGCTGAAGCTGAAACTCCAATACTTTGGCCACCTGATGCAAAGAACGGACTCATTTGAAAACACCCTGATGCTGGAAACATTGAAGGTAGGAGGAGAAGGGGATGACAGAGGATGAGATGGTTGGATGGCATCACCCATTCAATGGATATGAGTCTGAGAAAACTCTGGGAGTAGGTGATGGACAAGGAATCCTGGCATGCTGCAGTCCATGGGCTCTCAAAGAGCAGGACATGACTGAGTGACTGAACTGAATGATAGAACTTCACTTGTGTTCCAGTGTTTGAGAATCCACCTGCCAATGCAGGGGACATGGGTTTGATCCCTGGTTCAGGAAAATCCCACATGGTGTGGGGCAACTAAGCCTGTGCACCACAAATACGGAAGGTCATGTGCCCTAGAGCCAATGCTCCACATCCAAAGAAGCCACTGCTATGAGAAGCTTGTGTACTGCAACTGGCTTCCCAGGTAACACTAGCAGTAAAGGACCCACCTGCCAATGCAGGAGAAATGAGAGATGCAGGTTTGATCCCTGAGTTGGGAAGATTCCTGGAGGAGGGCATTGCAATCCATTCCAGTGTTTTTGCCTGGAAAATCCCATGGACAGAGGAGCCTGGCAGGCTACAGTCCATAGCGTTGCAAAGAGTTGGACACAACTGAGCGACTTAGCATGAACAGCTCCATGCTCATCATAGCCAGAGAAAGCCCACATGCAGCAATGAAGAGCCAGTGCAACCAAACAGTAAATTACAATTTTTTTAAAGTAAGAAAAAAGGAGCAAATGATAGATAAAAATAATTCAAGATGGATAATATGTACTTCACACATACAATCACACACAGAAAAAAAACACAAACAGGCCCACAGCACATGATCTTTTGGTGTCTCCCATAACTTTTGTCAAAATGGTCATTGCATTTGGAGATATTTATAAAATTTTCTAACTCATAGCATACTATTTATCAGGTCATAGTAGTAACTAGTATTCATGTAGTATTTTACATAGTATTTTGACATTCAGTCTTCGGTTCATGACCTTGTGAATTAGACATTATGAATAATGCATCTTCTGTTTACACAGGAAGAAACTGATTTGGAGAAGATAAGAAACTGCCCTGAGACTGCACAGGAAACAAGCTAGTTTCTAATTTCTCTTTGACAGCTCTTTCTGCTGCAACATAATAGTTGCCTTTTATCATTATGAATATACTTTTAAAGCCTTCTACAGACCAGTCACTGTCAATCAAGGAATCAGACAAATTTTGTAAACCTTGTGGGAACAGCTCAGTCAAAAAGTTGACTCTCCTCAGGAAAATATAATTATTACCCTACTTTTCATGATGAAAATGTGGTTCTAAGATTTTTCCTAGACCTTCTTCTATGAATATTAATAATAGAGCTAAATGTCAATGACCCTACAATGCTAGGTTTATGCTTTAAATGTAAGATGGAATGCAAAGCAGATGGGATGCCACGTACCCAAGACAGCTTGATACATTTCCCGAATCAGCAGCCCTCAAATGCCTCATTACCAACCCATTTGCAAGGTTCCCCCAGACATGACAACTCAGGAAACCCAAAACCCCAACCAACTTGGATGAGATTTCTAGGTCAAACCCTGAATCCTCTCCTTATTTTCTGTGCCATCACAAAATACACAAAACTTGTCTGAGTCTTTTTTATGATACAAGCATAGAACCATTTCCAAGCTATCCCAAATGGCATTCCACACGGTAACTTGAGTGGAGTGAAATAGATGGTAGAGAAATTATTCATACCTCAAAGAGCAAACTAAAGACCTCCTACCCTGCAATTTGGGCTTAACTTAAGGTCCTACAGAAAGAGCTGCATTCAGGAGCTTGGGTGGTCCCACCCTGGCAGGGGTTGAGCAAAAGTAAAGCAATGCATGAGGCACAGAAGACAAGCTTATAGAACTAAATGCAGCTATGATACCAACACAGCAGCTAATATCCACCCCTTTCTGTTGTAATGCACAGTTTTTTAAATGCAGTGATTTGTTCTTGACCAAAATGTAACAAAGTATGTTCTTTCATTCTTGAGTTTTTCATTCGGAACACTGTGTCCTAAAGGAGACTAATTTCCACCCTGAAAAATAATTGGGTGTGGCCATGTGGATGAAAGAAAATCATTTCAATCTCTTGTCTTCTACTCATAAATTAACAGGGCTTAAATATGTGGCATTAAAAAGTAGCAGGACAAGAACAGTCAGTACACAGCAGAAGAAATATAAGCAGCCAACGGTATTAGTAGCCAAAGAAATCAAACCAATAATCAAATAGTATTTTCACCTATTGTATTGGCAAAGAGTTTAACATAATTTAAAACATCTAGTATTCTTTAGGATATGAGAAAATGGATTCTTATTAACTGATGATAAAAGTGTAGATTGATAAAATGTGTCTGGAAAGTAACATGGAAATTTATCGAAAAGATTTAATTCATGCATGGAAGAACTTCTGAGTCAAATAATATGATTTATTTTGACATTATTCATTAGAAAGCTTGTAAGGGTTTATACTTCAATAAAAACAGAATGCTGATTGATTAGATGGCTGTTCTTTGGTTAGGGCCATGAGATCACAAAGAGACAAGACTGAGTGACTAAGCATGCGGATGCTGTACTAGTTTTAAAATAGTTTGATTATCATTCCGATTTGAAGCTACCAGCACTCATTTGAATGTATCCTCCATGCTAGATGTTAGTCTATGTTTTAAAAAATTAGTGATGTGGTAGGATCTAAATAGTATGACTCTGATTTATTTTTCATGATGTATTTGTTGGTAAGATTGAAAGTGTTTTCATATACTTAGCATGGTATTTTTTATGGAGAATGGAGGACTTTTTAAACTCCCCTTTTCTTGGGGAAAAAGTAGGCTTGGGGAAAGATATGATTTAATTTTTTATTCTTTGGATATGACAAGCTGGCAAATGCACTAATAAGAAAATCATAATCAATGAACCACCACCTGCCCCAAATGGGTTGTTAGGGTCTTAGATGTTCTAAAATATTCCAAGTAGTTTTAGTATTGGTTTTACCATACATGCTGTTTTTAAACAAGATTTCTCTTGTTAATTATTCTGTCCTTGGCTCAAATGAATAGCAGTCTGGAACACACCTCAGCCAACATGGGAAGCAGAAGGGAGAAATCAAAACAGGATGATAAAATTCACACCAATTAGTTCACAAGATCAAAAATGTCCATATGGAAGGTACAAAAATGTCCACATGGGAGGTAAAATGCCATCTTCTCTTTCTACAACTTTCACTCAAATAGCAGGATGAAGATTCTCATATTTCAAGATTCATATATTCCATAGCTTAAGACAGACAAATTACCAAATGACAGTTTCATACCATAGTTCCCATTGTCCGCTACTAGCTAACTCAAATTAGGCAAATTTATATTATGTATCTAGAAGAGAACTAATTAAGTTTTCAGGAATCTTGAAAATAAGTTTCCAGTATGAAAATGGAAAATAGGTTGAAGAATATTAATAAATGTTAATAAAACTTGATGAGTATGAAAGTAGAGGAAAATTGCACGGGAAACTTTTTGCTCTGGAAAACAGCTTGACATGCTTCTCCCTTAAAACTCCATAGATGATTTCCATAGTCACATCTGTATTTATCATGCCAGAGAAGGACTAAAGGGAGGAAGAAAAGGAACGTCAGTGGCTGGCAAGGAACAGGAAAGCCTGCTGTGCTTCAGGAATTCAGGTTTTACATCATACATAGTCAAGATGCTACTCATACCAAAGACAGATCACTGTTTTCCCCTTAATTACCTGTGCATACTATCCTGGAAAGATTTTCACAATTAAACTTAGGCCTTCTTTTCAGCATTCCTTCAGTATATTTGACAAATTCACAACCAATGTGTTTCAGACGGAACTGCTTAGAAAAGCATGCCATATTTTCCATCTATTCATTGGTTTCTAACAACTTAGATTTGTGCCTTAATTTCTTAATAGCAGCTAACAAAGAGTGGAAGTGACAGATAGATTCAAGGGATTAGGTCTGATAGATAGATGACTGAGGAGGCCTTACAAATAGATGAGAAAAGAAAAGAAGTGAAAGGCAAAGGAGAAAAGGAAAGATATCCCCATTTGAATGCAGAGTTCCAAAGAATAGCAAGAGATAAGAAAGCCTTCCTCAGTGATCAATGCAAAGAAAAAGAAGAAAATGATAGAATGGAAAAGACTAGAGATCTCTTCAAGAAAATTAGAGCTACCAAGGGAGACTTTAATGCAGAGGTGGGCACGATAAAGGACAGAAATGGTATGAACCTAACAGAAGCAGAAGATATTAAGAAGAGGTGGCAAGACTACACAGAAGAACTATACAAAAAAATCTTCATGAGCCAGATAACCATGATGATGTGATCAAGTACCTAGAGCCAGACATCCTGGAATGCGAAGTCAAGTGGGCCTTAGGAAGCATCACTACAAACAAAGCTAGTGGAGGTAAAGGAATCCCAGTTGAGCTATTTCAAGTTCTCAAATGATGATGCTGTGAAAGTGTTGCACTCAATATGTCAACAAATTTGCAAAACTCAGCCATGGCCACAGGAACTGGAAAAGGTCAGTTTTCATTCCAATCCCAAAGAAAGTAATGCCAAAAAATGTTCAAACTGCTGCACAATTACACTCATCTCACATGCTAACAAAATGACGCTCAAAATTCTCCAAGCCAGGCTTTAACAGTACATGAACCATAAACTTCCGAATGTTTAAGCTGGATTTAGCAAATGCAGAGTAAAAAATTAAAGTAAAGAAATTAAACTGCCAACATCCATTGGGTCATCAAAAAAGCAACAGAGTCCCAGAAAAACATCTACTTCTGCTTTATTGACCATGCCAAAGCCTTTGGCTGCATAGATCACAACAGACTGTGGAAAATTCTTAAAGAGATGGGAATACCAGATCACCTGACCTGCCTCCTGAAAATTCTGTATGCAGGTCAAGAAGCAAGAGTTAGAGATGGACATGGAACAACAGACTGGTTCCAAGTTGGGAAAAGAGTACATCAAGGCTGTATATTGCCACCCTGCTTACTTAACTATATGCAGAATACAGCACTCTTTTCAGGGAATCTGTCTCCAATTTTGGAATGTCCATAACTACAAGCAAAGAAAGTACCACACAGAAGAGAATGAGTTAACAGTTACTATCTAGGAAATATCATTCAAGGTCTATTTGAATAGGCCTTCAGTCCTAGATCTTTACAGTTGTGGGACTAAAAGTAGTATATTCAGTATGATAGAATGTCCGGTAAGGCATGATGATACTTGCTTGAAGAGAAATCATTTCCAAGCCATTGCACCTTGAATAATTTAAAGGTAAGTACCATTGACATACCTGTTAGACTGCATAAACTCGGAATACAATATACATTGATGAGATCTTTACCATCTATACATATTAAATAAGCATTCAGTTTTAGACAGTTCTGAACTTTCTGACTATAGGTACTGTTCCTAATGATAGGCATATATAGTACCCTGTAGTATACAGAAAAAAAAAAAAAGAATGAGGAAAGGAAAATCTATATTTTAGTCCCAGTTGATTAATTCTCTCTGAAAAGTTATCTATGGTTTCTGGACTGTCATTTACCTGAGATCTTAATCAAGAAAGTTGAGTGCCAAAGAATTGATGCTTTTGAATGGTGGTGTTGGAGAAGACTTTTAAGAGTCCCTTGGACTGCAAGGAGATCAAACCAGTAAATCCTAAAGGAAATCACTCCTGAATATTCATTGGAAGGACTGATGCTGAAGCTGAAACTGCAGTACTTTGGCCATCTGATATGAAGAACTGACCCCTTGGAAAAGACCCCGATGCTGGGAAAGATTGAAGGCAGGAGGAGAAGGGGCTGACAGAGGATGAGATGGTTGGATGACATCACCAACGCGATGGACATGAGTTTCAGCAAGCTCTAGGAGTTGGTGACAGACAGGGAAGCCTGGCGTGCTGCAGTCCATGGGGTCACAAAGAGCTGGACACCACTGAGTGACTAAACTAAACTGAACTGAACACAACATAGACCAAATACATTATAGTGGAAATAATGATTTGAGAATCACCAATTGCTAAAGAGCAGAACTGACTTTCATGTTTGTTTAAGGACTTTCCATGGAACAATGATTTTTAAATTAAGTTCTTATCTCCTCTATTATAGGATTTTCCTGGAAGAATTGCAGTTGGGAAAGTGGCCCCTTTCTTATGGTTAAACTCAGTCCTTTAATGCTGCATGCTGCGATCATTAGGGCTTGCAAAATCCCTTTTGCAGACTTGCAAGAAGGCTTTTTACATTATCTCCATCATAGTTTATGTACCTAAAGAACAAAGATAGAATCACTGAACTCATACGATTGCAGGTTAGGTGGAATTACATTATTGAACTACTATTGCTAACAATGAAAGACATCTATTCTCAGTATTACTGTAAGAGCCAAGCTGGAAAGAAACTTTCAGATAATCTATGCAAACAAAATATTTGTCTTAAAATTAATAGAAAATGATTCTTTCTGTTATGATCTCTATTTCACATATAAACTACTTTGATAAGCTCTTCTATAAAAGGAAGTAAAAATATTTTTATATTTCTAAATGTTATATTTGGCTCTTCCATAGTCTAATATATGGATCATTGTTCAAACTTATAATTTTTAATCCAAATATTTTTATCACATAGTCACCGTATAAATTTAGTTCACTGAAGAACAAGAAACAAAAGAATTTATAAAAAATAAAATTTTATAATTGAAATGTTGTAAAACTTATTTAACTCCTTTAGTGCTTACTGAATTTATTCATTTCTCATTCTTTTGCAATAATAATGCTAAAGTAGATACATAGAATTTAAGATAACTAAGTTTAGGAAAACAATTGGAAATAGATTAAGAGAAAATGATACTAAAAAGGGTAACAAGTACTTTTGACAAGTCATGATAAGATATAAGACCTGGTTCTTAAATTCAAGGAACCAACTGTAGTGGAAACCAGTACCTTTTTTTTTTTTCCTCCTGTATACCTAGCTACATTATGTTTCCCATTCACCCTTTGCAACAAGAGTAGTCATGCTACTGAGTCCTGACCAGTGAAATTTGGGCCACAGAGATGTGCAACACTCCCACACCTGGCTTTCCTCTTCTGCTAGTTGAATGGACCCTACTCTAGGACTTAAGGGAGGATAGACCAGCAAATTAGAAGGAGCCTGGGTTTTCAAATGACCACAAAAGTGGTTTACAACCAGAAACACATACATTAACTTTCGTGTGAGTAAGAAATAACTCTTATTGCATTAAGCCACTGACATTTTGGAGTTTAATGCTCAACATAGCCAATTTAGTAAAGCAAAGAGAAACTTTAAAAAGTTAAAAATTTTACTTCAGTACACATATACATACATATAAGCTCATGCATACCTGGAGAAATCTGAACAAGCTCTGTGGATTTACCCATGTCAAATTCTTGGCATCCTTATTATGCTATAGTTATACAGGATGTTAACTTTGGGGGAATCTAAGTGGAAAAGTACAGAGACCTTCCTGTACATTTATTTGCAACAGCCTGTATATCTATAGTTATATCAAAATAACTTAAAATTTTAAATATTTCCCTTGATTAGAGGTAAAAATTGTTTCAAATATTTAGGGAAAACCAAAATTGATTTTTCTTATTTGCTCACTATAGAGGTACAAATGAGGTATTTATATCATTAAAAAAGTTGTAGAATATAGAAACTGTCAAAGTGGAGACTTTACATCTAATTCTTTTGGTAGCTTTTCACAAAAACTGAAAGTCAGTATAAGTTGAAGCATTATTTGGTAACAATGATTTGGTAATGATCTAAAATGATATGATTCAAAAGCATAAGTGTCTATCTGAAAAACTAGATTTTAAGCAAATTTTAAAAAGATAACAGCTCAGAGTTTTTCCAGCATTGTTTATTTTGATTCATACTGGATAATGCTCATATCCACAACACACACCCATGTGTATCAGGTGCAGCTCCCCTCTACCACTCAAAAAGAAGATACTGGAATCAGGAGCATCAGAACAATACAATCATTAAACCAACCTTGACTTTGCTCTTACTCACTTTTTAATATAAATTATTTGTCTTCTTCAGGACTTTCTTATTATCAAAAAATAAGTAGTAATACACTGTGGAAGAACATTTTGCTAACTCTTTGTGGTTAGAAAGAATCCGCTAGAGTGAGTTTCTTGGTCTGTCAGACAAAGCTAAGACCTATACCCTATGGCTTTTTGACAAGTAGACAAATCATATCATGCTGCCTGTAAAACTCGATGTCCCTGCCATCTCTTTACCAGAGTGGATTCCACATGGCATCTCCCTCACCGGAGATGTGATGCCTATGATCACTAGAGCAGGAGTTCCTCACTTTTATTGCAAGTGTGTTAGCTGCTCAGTCATGTCCAACTCCTTACAACACTATGGACTGTAGTCCATCAGACTGTCTGTCCTTGGAATTCTCAAGGCAAGAATACTGGAGTGGGTAGCCATTTTCTTCTCCAGGGGATCTTCCCAACCCAGGGCTTCAACCCCAGTCTCTTGCATTGTAGGTGGATTCTTTTCCATCTGAGCCACCAGAGAAGAAGAAGCCACATTTTACTGAAAGTGTTGTGTATTTTATCCTTGTGCTCCAGCAAAGCAAGAACTTACAAGAATGAGAAATTTCTTATTATAGGAAAGAGATTCAAAGAATGAGACAGCTCACAAAAGAGTGACAAATATCTGCTAGACAGCACATATATAGATTAATATTTAAAACAAGATGTTATAGGGGAGCTGCAGTTGCAGCTCCTCTGCACAAACTGAGATGCTGGAATAAGGGCCTAGGCCAACAGTGGTCTGGAGCACTTCTGCAGCCAGGGCAAGGCCCTACATCGCTTCCAGGTAGGGACTTGCTCCTCTCCTGCAGGCCTATGCCTCCATGCTTATGGTCAATGAGTGGGGCAACCACTGTGAGTTCTGCTTCACCGGGAAAGGAGGATTGTCCAAATGTGGAAGATGCAAGTGGACATTTTACTGTGAGGTAACATGTGAGAAAGATGACTGGCTGATGCACAAGCTGGAATGTTCTCCTGTGATTGTTTTGGGGGAAAACTGGAATCCCTCAGAGACTGGAAGGTTAATTGCAAGAATTCTGGCTATACATAAAATCCACCCAGAAAGAACACCTTCAGAGAAATGTTAGCCATAAAGGAGTTAGAGTCACATCTGGGTAAATTAGATAATGAAAAGAAGGATTTGATTCAGAAGGAACCTTGCTGCTCTGTATCACTTTCATTCCAAGCACCTTCAGTTCCCCAAAATGATATCCTGGAAGTACACTTCATACAGGTTAACTATCATAGATTTACAATCGAAGATGAAGAACTTTCTCATTTGGGATCAGCAACATTTGCTGATATTGCACCAATGTCATTGTGACCTGCAAAGGGACCCTGGCAGAAGTCAGAGAAATCCACCCAGAAGAGGAGATTTTTACCAGCTACGTTGATGTCCTGTACTCAACAGAAGATATGAATGACTGTTTAAGAGATTCTTATTTTTTCTACTTGTAAGAGCAAGATGGACCAACAAAGACAAGGATAAGGCCAAGGCGGAAATCTGGAAGTTCACCTATCCCCCAGAGGCAGACACATGATCAGATATGTTTGCAATGTACTGAGTTACGAAGGGCCAAGCACTACACAAGTTCCCCAGTGAGCTGCTGGGGATCTGAGAACTCAGCCAGGAGAAGAGCTGTATGTTTGAGGACAGTAACATGTATAAGATGCACATGATGTGCCAAGCCATGCCATCTGCTTGTACATGCAGAACTGGGAGGGAGCCCTGCTGTACAGACAGAAAATCACCCAGCCCTGCAGTAAGCACTTCCTTTATATGCCCTCAGCCTCCATGCAGCTAAAGTTAGGAAGACTGTAGGTGGACCTGGAGAACAAACTTCTGGGGAGAGAGCCCTGAGTTCAGTTCAGTTCAGTTCAGCCGCTCAGTCGTGTCAGACTCTTTGCGACCCCATGAATCGCGGCACGCCCAGCCTCCCTGTCCATCACCAACTCCCGGAGTTCATTCAGAATCACGTCCATCGAGTCCGTGATGCCATCCAGCCATCTCATCCTCTGTCGTCCCCTTCTCCTCCTGCCCCCAATCCCTCCCAGCATCAAAGTCTTTTCCAGTGAGTCAACTCTTCGCATGATGTGGCCAAAGTACTGGAGTTTCAGCTTTAGCATCATTCCTTCCAAAGAAATCCCAGGGTTGATCTCCTTCAGAATGGACTGGTTGGATCTGCTTGGAGTCCAAGGGACTCTCAAGAGTCTTCTCCAGCACCACGGTTCGAAAGCATCAATTCTTCGGTGCTAAGCCTTCTTCACAGTCCAACTCTCACATCCATACATGACCACTGGAAAAACCATAGCCTTGACTAGATGGACCTTAGTTGGCAAAGTAATGTCTCTGCTTTTGAATGTACTATCTAGGTTGGTCATAACTTTTCTTCCAAGGAGTAAGTGTCTTTTAATTTCCTGGCTGCGCCACAAAAAAATAAAGTCTGACACTGTTTCCCCATCTATTTCCCTTGAAGTGATGGGACCAGATGCCATGGTCTTCGTTTTCTGAATGTTGAGCTTTAAGCCAACTTTTTCACTCTCCTCTTTCATTTTCATCAAGAGGCTTTTTAGCTCCTCTTCACTTTCTGCCATAAGGGTGGTGTCATCTGCATATCTGAGGGTATTGATATTTCTCCTGGCAATCTTGATTCCAGCTTGTGGTTCTTCCAGTCCAGTGTTTCTCAGGATGTACTCTGTATATAAGTTAAATAAGCAAGGTGACAATATACAGCCTTGATGTACTCCTTTTCCTATTTGGAACCAATCTGTTGTTCCATGTCCAGTTCTAACTGTTGCTTCCTGACCTGCATACAGATTTCTCAAGAGGCAGGTCAGGTGGTCTGGTATTCCTGTCTCTCTCAGAATTTTCCACAGTTTATTGTGATCCACACAGTCAAAGGCTTTGGCATAGTCAAGAAAGCAGAAATAGATGTTTTTCTGGAACTCTCTTGCTTTTTCCATGATCCGTCGGATGTTGGCAATTTGATCTCTGGTTCCTCTGCCTTTTCTAAAACCAGCTTGAACATCAGGGAGTTCACGGTTCACATATTGCTGAAGCCTGGCTTGGAGAATTTTGAGCATTACTTTACTAGCATGTGAGAGGAGTGCAATTGTGTGGTAGTTTGAGCATTCTTTTGCATTGCCTTTCTTTGGAATTGAAATGAAAACTGACCTTTTCCAGTCCTGTGGCCACTGCTGAGTTTTCCAAATTTGCTGGCATATTGAGTGCAGCACTTTCAGAGCATCATCTTTCAGGATTTGAAACAGCTCAGCTAGAATTCCATCACCTTCACTAGCTTTGTTCATAGCGATGCTTTCTAAGGCCCACTTGACTTCACTTTCCAAGATGTCTGGCTCTAGATTAGTGATTACATCATCATGATTATCTGGGTCGTGAAGATCTTTTTTGTACAGTTCTTCCATGTATTCTTGCCACCTCTTCTTAATGTCTTCTGCCTCTGTTAGGTCCACACCATTTCTGTCCTTTATCGAGCCCATCTTTGCATGAAATGTTCCCTTGGTATCTCTAATTTTCTTAAAGAGATCTCTAGGCTTTCCCACTCTGTTGTTTTCCTCTATTTCTTTGCATTGATTGCTGAAGAAGGCTTGCTTATCTCTTCTTGCTATTCTTTGGAGCTCTGCATTCAGATGCTAATATCTTTCCTTTTCTCCTTTGTTTTTCGCCTCTCTTCTTTTCACAGCTATTTGTAAGGCCTCCCCAGACAGCCATTTTGCTTTTTTTGCATTTCTTTTCCATGGGGATGGTCTTGATCCCTGTCTCCTGTACAATGTCAGGAACCTCTGTCCACAGTTCATCAGGCACTCTATCTATCAGATCTAGGCCCTTAAATCTATTTCTCACTTCCACTGTATAATCATAAGGGATTTGATTTAGGTCATACCTGAATGGTCTAGCGGTTTTCCCTATTTTCCTCAATTTGAGTCTGAATTTGGCAATAAGGAGTTCATGATCTGAGCCACAGTCAGCTCCTGGTCTTGTTTTTGTTGACTGTAGAGAGCTTCTCCATCTTTGGCTGCAAAGAATATAATCAATCTGATTTCAGTGTTGACCATCTGGTGATGTCCATGTGTAGAGTCTTCTCTTGTGTTGTTGGAAAAGGGTGTTTGCTATGACCAGTGCATTTTCTTGGCAAAACTCTATTAGTCTTTGCCCTGCTTCATTCCACATTCCAAAGCCAAATTTGCCTGTTACTCCAGGTGTTTCTTGACTTCCTACTTTTGCATTCCAGTCCCCTATAATGAAAAGGACATCTTTCTTGGGTGTTAGTTCTAAAAGGTCTTGTAGGTCTTCATAGAACCGTTCAACTTCAGTTTCTTGAGTGTTACTGGTTGGGGCATAGACTTGGATAACTGTGATATTGAATGGTTTGCCTTGGAGATGAACAGAGATCACTCTGTCATTTTTGAGACTGCATCCAAGTACTGCATTTTGGACTATTTTGTTGACCATGATGGCTACTCCATTTCTTCTGAGGGATTCCTGCCCACAGTAGTAGATATAATGGTGATCTGAGTTAAATCACCCATTCCAGTCCATTTTTGTTCGCTGATTCCTAGAATGTCAACGTTCACCCTTGCCATCTCTTGGTTGACCACTTCCAATTTGCCTTGATTCATTTACCTGACATTCCAGGTTCCTATGCAATATTGCTCTTTACAGCATCGGACCTTGCTTCTATCAACAGTCACATCCACAACTGGGTATTGTTTTTGCTTTGGCTCCATCCCTTCATTGTTTCTGGAGTTATTTCTTCACTGATGTCCAGTAGCATATTGGGCACGTACTGACCTGGGGAGTTCCTCTCTTGGTGTCCTATCATTTTGCCTTTTCCTACTGTTCATAGGGTTCTCAAGGAAAGAATACTGAAGTGGCTTGCCATTCCCTTCACCAGTGGACCACATTCTGTCAGACCTCTCCACCATGACCCACCCTTCTTGGGTTGCCCCACAGGCATGGCTTGGTTTCATTGAGTTAGACAAGGCTATGGTCCTAGCGTGATTAGATTGACTAATTTTCTGTGAGTATGGTTTCAGTGTGTCTGCTCTCTGATGCCCTCTTGCAACACCTACCATCTTACTTGGGTTTCTCTTACCTTGGGCGTGGGGTATCTCTTCACGGCTGCTCCAGCAAAGCTCAGCTACTGCTCCTTACTTTGGATGAGGGGTATCTCCTTACCGCTGCCGTTCCTGACCTTCAACGTGGGATAGCTCCTCTAGGCCCTCCTGTGCCAGCACAGCCACTGGTCCTTGGGTTGCCCCTCCCAGCCACCGGCCTTGGCCTTGGGCATGGGTGGCTCTTCCCAGCTGCCGCCCCTGGCCTTGGGCGCGAGGTGGCTTCTCCCAGCCTCCCCTGACCTCGGACGATGGCCTCGGACGCGGGGTAGTTCCTCTCAGGAGCTGCCCCTGACTTTGGATGCGGGGTGTCTCCTCCAGGCTGCCACTGGCCTCAGACGCTGGGCTGTTCCTCCTGGCAGCCAGCCGTCCTGACCTCAGACGTGGGGTGTCTCCTCCCGGCAGCCACTGACCTCGGACGCGGGGTGGCTCCTCCCAGCCGTTCCTGCGCCGGCTCAGCCTGGCACTCTGGGCCGCTGTCCCTGACTTCGGACGTAGGGTAGCTCTCGGCCCGCTTAGTGCGCTGGCCCACCACAGCGGCTGCCGCATGCGCTTAGTGCCCTGAAGAAAGCCATTATCAGCATGGAAGTTTGTGTGTGTGTGTTTAGCTGCTTAGTCATGTCCAACTTTTTGCCACCCCATGAACTGTAGCTTTGCAGGTTTCTCTGTCTATGGAATTTTCCAAGCAAGAATACTGTAGTGGGTTGCCATTTTCTACTCTAGGGGATCTCCCTGACTCAGGGATTGAACCCATGTCTCCTATGTCTCCTTCATTGGCAGGTGGGTTCCTTACCACTGCACCATCTGAGAAATCCCAACAAAGAAGTATCTGATGGCCGAGATAATCTGTACATTTCTGAGATCAAACAGGAACTGGAAAATCACTGCCATATGCCAACATTTTAGTTTCTATTTAAACCCTTGTGCAGAAACCTTCAAGGATTTGACATTTCAAATCATACACATCATGTCAACGTTTCTGTAAACTCAATAGAAGGGAAACATGACTCACGCTTAAACCTTATAGATGGCTTACTTGGACTTTGGTCTTAATCTTTTACCCTAATATCAAATTACTATTTGAATGTTATTTTTTATTATTTTTTTGGTAAAAGATAATGGCATGGTTTCATATATTATAATATACTTCAGACAGATTGAGTTTACAGATGCAGTTATTTTTTCCTTCATGCCTACTGTAATGTTCTGAACAAACATGAATGATGAAAGAAAATTTAAAAGGTAGTAGTAAAAAATGAATAAATATAATGTTATTTTTCTCCTTGGCAGTTAAGAATTCTGGCAAACACTGCCTCAGTCAGGTGATGGTCAACCTCACCCAAATAATAATTCATGTTCCCCCAACACAGTGTGGCGTCATGAGAATGGCAGTGCATCTGTGACCATCCTCCCCCAAAAGCACAATCTCCTTTAACAATGAGAAAAGCATCCGGCAAGAGACAAAATAGCTGAAGAGCACTCTTTAAAACAAAATCATCAAAAATAGGCAAAGACTGAGACTCTGTTGTAAAGCAGAGAAGGCGAAGAGGACATGATGACTAAATATAACGTCCTGGAAGGGATCCTGGAACATAAAAGACATAGGAAAAAATTAGTGAACCCTAAATAAAATGTGCAGTACTTCTCAGACTTCTGGCTAAGATCAAATGTGAATAAAATGAGGAGTTCAGTTAAAAGTAATGTACCAATGTTGGCTACTTACTTGTGACACATGTACCATAGTAATATAACATCAATAATAAGGGAAAGTGGGCATGTGAGGGTTAGGGGAACTCGCTGTACTGTCTTTTCAACTTTTATGTAAAAAAAAAAAAACTATTATTAAAAAAGATTACTTTTGCCCCAGCTGATTAATGTTCTTGTGGACACTGGAGTGAAAATATTCCCCCATTTTCTCCCTCACTTTTCAATAATGACTGGTAAAGTACTTTATGACAGCAGTTTTACTCTTAAGTTTTTTAAGACATCATGATACCATTGTCATTTGTGGCTTCTTTTCATTTTAACCAAGATTGATTCAAAGTATTTAAGACTTGTAATTTTCTATTTCAACAGTGTCTCACAAATAATCACAAGCAACTGCGACCAACAATTTCCATAGACTATTAGATCTGGAAAATATTTCTATGCTGATGTTATATCTGGACAGTAGTGGTTCAGAGTTACATATCCTGATAGACTCTGGGGCTGGGAATATTCTTATTCATATTAAAAATGGGATTTAGCCTGTGATTGTGAACATTAAGGGGCTAAATCAGTTATTCTCATTGAATGAAAGGCATATCTCTTCTCCATATGGAGGTAAGCTGTGGGGGATTTACCAGAGGAATTTAACAAACCATTATAAACTTGTTCTGAACATTTTCAAAAAATAGTATTACTTATAAAACTGATTTGTAACCAAAATATACTAGGTAGGACCCTTTAATTACAGTCAAATTCGTATTCAAGAACATACCTGTATGTCTGAATTCTCAACTGCTGAGGAGTAACTTTGTTAAAAAGCATTATTTAAACCTGATTAGCTGCTGATCTGCCAGAATGTCAAAAGAGAAGGAACTGTAAACCTTTCAGGCAGGGTGTGGGTTTGGTGGGAAGATCTTCTAGCAACCCTGTGTTCACAGACATGCAGCGAACATTCTGCCTAAACAGAACGTACCTCTCTGCCAAAATTCAAATGAGTTGGATGTTCATGATGCTCATGATGTTTCAAACATCCAACTAGTTCTGATGTTTATAACAAATAAAAGGAATTTAGTTATAACTCCTAGTGATACAGGCTGTTCTTTAAAGGACTCTTTCAAAAACACTTTTTTACATGAAAACAATTATTAAAAGAAGCAGAACGATAAGTTGTAATGAAACATAAACATATGACACTGTAAGAGAGGTATTTTTATATCTTAATGATGAAAATAATACTTAAGGACTTCTTTCAACTATATTGACAAGAGTAATTTATTTGAAGTAGATCTCTGCCAATGTTTCCTTCTAATGAAAGATTTTGAGCAGAGTCTCAGAGACTAGCATAGAGATTTTTGAATCATGTAGCTACCCTAAAACTGGACCTAGGCATAGGATATGAACAACTCTGGCACAGAACTTGATAAACAACCTTAGTACAAAATTTTCCAATACTAACATAGTTAATTAATATATATCAAACTTCTCTGCATAGCTAAACATGCCCATTGTTTTTTGCTTTCTCATAAAAATTTTTTCATACTGTTGATGATTATTGAATACTTGCCTCACATTATTTCTATGTTATCTTTCTGTCCTTTGAGAACCTTTCACCTCACCACTTAAATAAGAGATAAATCCATGCACCTATGGACAACTTATCTTTGACAAAGGAAGCAGGGATTGGAGAAAAGACAATTTCTTTAACAAGTGGTGCTGGGAAAACTGGTCAACCACTTGTAAAAGAATGAAACTAGAACACTTTCTAACACCATACACAAAAATAAACTTAAAATGGATTAAAGATCTAAATGTAAGACCAGAAACTATAAAATTCCTAAAGGAAAACATAGGCAAAACACACTCTGACATAAATCACAGCATGACACACCTCCCAGAGTAGTGGAAATAAAAGCAAAAATAAACAAATGGGACATAATTAAACTTAAAAGCTTTTGCACAATGAAGAGAGCTATAAGCAAGGTGAAAAGACAGCCTTCAGAATAGAAGAAAATAATAGCAAATGAAGCAACTGACAAAGAATTAATCTCAGAAATATACAAGCAGCTCATGCAGCTCAATCCAGAAAAATAAATGACCCAAACAAAAAATGGGCCCAAGAACTAAATAGACAGTTCTGCAAAAAAGACATACAGATGGCTAACAAACACATGAAAAGATGCTCAACATCTCTCATTATCAGAGAAATGCAAATCAAAACCACAATGAGGTACCATCTCACGCCGGTCAGAATGGCTGCTATCCAAAAGTCTGCAAACAATAAATGCTGGAGAGGGTGGGGAGAAAAGGGAACCCTCTTACACTATTGGTGGGAATGCAAACTAGTATAGCCACCATGGAGAACTATGTGAAGATTCATTAAAAAACTGGAAATAAGACTGCCTTATGACCCAGCAATCCCACTGCTGAGCATACACACCGTGGAAACCAGAACTGAGAGAGACATGTGTACCCCAATGTCCATCGCAGCACTGTTTATAATAGCCAGGACATGGAAGCAACCCAGATGTCCAGCAGCAGATGGATGGATAAGAAAGCTGTGGTACATATACACAATGGAATATTGCTCAGCTATTAAAGAGAATGCATTTGAATACGTTTTAATGATGTGGATGAAACTGGAGCCTATTATACAGAGTGAAATAAGTCAGAAAGAAAACACCAATACAGTATATTAAGGCATATATATGGAATTTAGAAAGATGGTAACGATGATCCTATATGAGAGACAGCAAAACAGACACAGATGTAAAGAATGGACATTTGGACTCTGTGGGAGAAGGCGAGGGTGGGATGATTTGAGAGAATAGCATTGAAACATGCATATTATCATATGTGAAATAGATCACCAGTCCAGGTTCGATGCATGAGACAGAGAGCTTGGGGCTGGTGCACTGGGATGACCCAGAGGGATGGGATGGGGAGGGAGGTGGGAGGGGGTTCAGGATGGGGAACACATGTACAACCCATCGCTGATTCATGTCAATGTATGGCAAAAACCACTACAAGATTGCAAAGTAATTAGCCTCCAGTTAAAATAAACTAATTAAAAAAGAAGAGATTTCTTCTCTTCGTTACTTTTGTTTCTTTCCCTATTCATAGTTGGACTCCAGAGGGTCACCTATAATTACCCCAGAAAATCATTTCATAGTATATAGAATTAAAAAGTAAAGTGATTTTAAACATCTCCACACTGAACTGTAGTATGCCCACACAAGGGCATACAATCATTCATCTTCTGACTGGTGTGGCGACGAGGTAAGCATAGCCAAAATGGGTGCTGTCTATACTCCTGCAAAAGAATGAAATCTTCCTGTAGAAGAAATTTGACTCTCAATTACCTTTGCAGTCATCTAATGCAATTCCTTACATTATTTTTAAAAGATACATATTTTGATTAATGAATGATTGGGGAATTGTTGCAGTTGCAGAATCTGGATTATCTCATTTGCTTAGGACTGCTTTTAGTTTTTTAATCAACACTAATTTTGCACATAGGCAAATGATGGCCAACTATGTAGCATAATTTTAGGGTGGAAATATTATTTCATAGAGAATAAAGGTTTAAAAATCTAGTCCTATCCCATTAATCCAGTAGCATAAATTATTTATATGTATCTATAATTGTTAAACTTTTAGTCCTCTTAGAAAGAAGTGACTTAATGATACTTCCTAAGTGAATGTGACATATATCCAAACAGTTTTGAGGGAGAAGTGGTGATAATGGATAAGAAATGATCTGAGATAGATAAACTTAAAGGAAATAAGATTTAGGGTTTTTTAGCAATAGCTGAAAAGCAGAGGGGAATGGTATATATGAAATTGGGAGACTATAAACTGAGTTCTCTTATAAGAAACTGCCAAATTCACAACATAAAGCTGATCATATTTGTGACATCATGGTGAATACAAACATGATTCTTAGCAAGTCATATTTGTACTTTGCTCTCACATAAACTTTACGGCTGTACTTTGACTTGGAGAAGATTTCAATCTTCTGCTTTTAGCTTCTACCCTTCAGTTAGAGTCTGCTTATCTCAAAAACTTCTCCCCTAGATTCTTTGAACCCTGCATTTTTAAAGAAATCTCAGAAATAACAGGTTGGGGAGCAGAAGGGAGTAAGGATTCTGAGCCATCTGCAGCAGCTGTTGGGGTCACACTTGGCTCTCTGAGCTGAATCACAAGTGCTGCCCAGAGTTCTGCTACTCAGAGCTGGTGAAGAACCTATGAGGGGAGGTGAAGGGCCTTCATCCCTCAGACAAGAAGAAAGAGCTCTCGGATCCTTTCAATGATGATGAAAAGGAATGGCATAACATGGAAACCCTTGCCTTGAAATTTGAAGAAAAATATGATGGAAAGAAATACAGAAAAGAGCTTACACAGGACACGATTGATATGGGTTATGGTTATGATGAATCCAATTCCTTCATCGATAACTCTGAGGCATATGATGAGCTTGTTCCTGTATCTTTGACTACAAAGCATGGAGGATTTTACATTAACTTGAGAGACCTGCACTTTAGACAAGCATTAGAGTTTGAAGATGACTTCATTAAAGAAAAGAAGCAGAAGCTCAAAGAAGGTGGTGAGAAGATAAAGAAGTAAAAAGATGAGACATGACAAGGAGAAGCACTCGGAAAAATCCAAGTTTCCAAAGCCAGTTTCACAACCCTCAATGCCAGTAAGGAGAAGAAAAGGAAGCATTCTGGGGCTTTGAGTGTCAAAGAGATGCTGAAGAAATTTTAGAAGGAGAAAGAGGCTCAGAGAAAATTGAAGAACTGTGGAAACTGGGGACAATACTTAAAGAGATGGGAATACCAGACCACCTTACCTGCCTCCTGAGAAATCTGTATGCAGGTTAAGAAGCAACAGTTATAACTGGACGTAGAACAACAGACTGGTTCCAGATTGGGAAAAGAGTGTGTCAAGGCTGTATATTGTCACCTTGCTTATGTAACTTATATGCAGAGTACATCATGCAAAATGCTAGGTTTGATGAAGCACAAGCTGAAATCCAGATTGCTGGGAAAATATCAATAATCTCATTTATGCAGATGACACCACCTTTATGGCAGAAAGTGAAGAGGAACTAAGGAGCCTCTATTTGAAAGTGAAAGAGGAGAGGGAAAAAGTAAGCTTAAAACTCAGCATTCAGAAAACTAAGATCATGGCATCTGTTCCCATCACTTTATGGCAAATAGATGGGGAAACAATGGAAACAGTGAGGGACTTTATTTTGGGGGGCTTCTAAATCATTGCAGATGGTGACTGTAGCCATTAAATCAAAAGACCCTTGCTCCTTGGAAGAAACACTATGACGAAACTAGACAGCATATTGAAAAGCAGAGACATTACTTTGACGACAAAGGTCCGTCTAGTCAAAAACTAGCTGTCGTTTTTCCGGTAGTCGTGTATGGATGTGAAAGTTGGACTATAAAGAAAGTTTAGCACTGAAAAATTGATGCTTTTGAACTGTGGTGTTGGAGAAGACTCTTGAGAGTCCCTTGGACTGCAAGGAGATCCAACCAGTCCATCCTAAATGAAATCAGTCCTGAATATTCATTGGAAGGACTGATGCTGAAGCTGAAACTCCAATAGTTTGGCCACTTGATGCAAAGCACTGACTCATTTGAAAAGATCTTGATGCTGGGAAAGGTTGAAGGCAGGGGAAGAATGGGATGACAGAGGATAAGATGATTGGATGGCATCACCAACTCGATGAACATGAGTTTGAGCAAGTTCCAGGAGTTGGTGATGGACAGGGAGCCTGGCATGCTGCAGTCCATGGTGTCACAAAGAGTCAGACATGACTGAGGGACTGAACTGAACTGAGGCTCGAAGAAAGATCCTAAGCCTGTCTGCAGGAATTAGAGGTGACTCTGACCCTTTGCTCTTGCTCTTCAGCCCCACTTCTGACAAGGACTTCCTGCAGGCAGCCACTGCCAGGGACTCCCTGATTGATTTGAACTTGGAGCAGCTGTTCAGTGAGTCTCCAGAAGGAAGCCCCTTCCCAAGACATGGATGAAGAAAGTAATTCCTTTGGGATGGGACTGGATCAGGAAATCTGCTAGTCCTCTTCCATCCCCAAATTGTGTCTGTGTCTGGGTAAGCATGCAAAGGAGCTGACTCAGGTGTGGTGACACAGAGTTGCTGGGCTCTCCTGGAAGCGGTTGGGGCAGACTGATGCTCGTCCTGAACCATGTGAAGCTCATGACCCAGAGCAACCCTTAGTGAACGCTTCCAGCATCAGCTCCACCAAACTTTCTTCTCATCCCAAATGAGGGAAGAGAGTAAGCTCTTATGTCAGGCATCATTTCTCAGTCTTTTGTGATTCCTTCACTCCTGGAAAATTTACTTTCTTCTGGCGAGATTTTCTCTCTTCCTTCTTTCTGCCTATAAGGGTACGTTTCCTTTGGTATGATAGACTGATACTAATGTTGGCAGCAGGCAGCTGAAGCAGAAATCAATCTTCTTAGTAACGTTCTGAAGGTTTTGAAAATTCACAGAAGTTTGCAGACGTATGTTGGACGTGAGGCATATGCATAGTTTGCCACTGGGTTTAGTTGCTCCTGGACTTTTATGTCACCAGGCTTGGGTCATGATTACAGGAATTCTAAATTGTGTTCAGTAAGAAGGACCTGAACCATAAATGCTGTCCATGCCCCATGTTAAAAGCAGTAATGGTCCTCAGAAAACAGTAGACATAGCTCCTGTTTCCCCCTGCTGATAGGGAATTGACCCCCTCGAGCTCTAATGACTAATTCAGTGATATATGAATACTGACTATATATCAAGCACAGGTTACTAGCTATCTTGACTTTTATTTAAAATACAATTTTACCTTGGACATCATGACCTGTGACAGCACTCTGGGGACACATATACTCTATAGCTTAAGTGTTTTGTTTTGTTTTTTAAATTGACTTCAGTAGTTCTTGGTTGCTGGGTGCAGACTTCTGCAGTCGTGGTGAGTGGGGATTACTCTCTAGTTGTGGTGAGTAAGGGCTGCTCTTCTCATTGTGGTGGCTTTTCTTGTTGCACAGCACGGGCTGTAGGCATGGACATCAACAGCCTCAGTGCATGGGCTCAGTAGTTGCAGCTTGTGGGCTCTAGAGCACAGGCCAAGTAGTTGTGGCACATGAGCTTACTTACCCCATGGCATGTGAGATCTTCCTGGACAAGAGGTCGAATCTATGTTTCTAGCATTGCAAGGCAATTCCTAACCACTGGAACCACCAGGGAAGTCCCTATAGCTTAAGTTTTAAGCCATAGTGTTTCAGAATCTCTATTGTTTATAATATCCTAATGTTTTAGGGCAGGCTAAAATATTAACTGTTGCTACAAATGATTTTCTCACTTCCAAAAAATACTTCATTGCAACTTTTGAAATAATTCAAAAGTCTTATTCGGAGCTTTAGGTAATCCTCATGGAATGTGCGCAGTTTTCTGTTTGAATGTAACCATTTCAATGAATTTTACCACATTAGCATTTAGAGTATATCTTAGCAGGATGCTAAGATGAAAGTAATCAAACTTGGCATGTTTGAGCATACTGTCCTGTCCTTGCTCTCAGAATTTATGTTAAAAAATATTACTCCTTGTTCTTTTAAATCCTCTAGTTTGTAATCAAATTATTTTGTAGCTTCTGAAAGCCTTTCTGAGTGAGCCAAGTAGGCTATGTGGGAGTAGCCAGTCATTTTTTTAAAAAAAGTTAAAATGGCTTTAGATATTGAGTTGCATGAGCTGCTTATATATTTTAGAGATTAATCTTTTGTCAGTTGCTTCACTTGCAATTATTGTCTCCCATTCTGAAGTTGGTCTTATCATCTTGTTTATGGTTTCCTTTGCTGTACAAAGACTTTTGAATTTGATTAGGTCTCATTTGTTTATTTTTATTTTTATTTCCTTTACCCTGGGAGGTGGGTCATAAAGGATCTTGCTACAATTTATGTCAAAGAGAGTTATGCCTATGTTTTCCTCCAAGAGCTTTATAGTTTCTAGTCTCACATTTAGGTCTTTAATCCATTTTGAGTTTTTGTTGTGTGTCTATGGTGTTAGGAAGTGTTCTAATTTCATTCTTTAACATGTAGCTGTCCAGTTATCCCAGTACCACTTACTGAAGAGATTGTTTTTTCTTCATTGTGTATTCTTGCCTCCTTTGTGAAAGATAAGGTATGCATAGGTGCATGGATTTATCTCTGGGCTTTCTGTCTTGTTCCATGGGTCTATATTTCTGTTTTTGTGCCAGTACCATACAGTCTTGATGACTGTAGCTTTGTAGTATAGTCTGAAGTCAGGAAGGTTTATTCCTCTAGCTCTGTTTATCTTCCTCAAGATTGCTTTGGCTATTTGGGGTCTTTTGTATTTCCATACAAACTGTGAAAATTTTTGTTCTAGATCTGTGAAAAAAGCCATTGGTGATTTGATAGGGAATGCATTAAATCTGTAGATTACTTTGGATAGTATTATCATTCTCAGAATATTGATTTTTGCTATCCTCAGTTCAGTCAGTCAGTTCAGTTGCTCAGTCGTGTCCGACTCTTTGTGACCCCATGAATCGCAGCACGCCAGGCCTCTCTGTCCATCACCAACTCCCGGAGTTCACTCAGACTCACACCCATCGAGTCAGTGATGCCATCTAGCCATCTCATTCTCTGTCATCCCCTTCTCCTCCTGCCCCCAATCCCTCCCAGCATCAAAGTCTTTTCAGTGGGTCAACTCGCATGAGGTGGCCAAAGTACTAGAGCTTCAGCTTTAGCATCATTCCTTCCAAAGAAATCCCAGGGCTGATCTCCTTCAGAATGGACTGGTTGGATCTCCTTGCAGTCCAAGGGACTCTCAAGAGTCTTCTCCAACACCACAGTTCGAAAGCATCAATTCTTCAGCACTCAGCCTTCTTCACAGTCCAACTCTCACATCCATACATGACCACAAGAAAAGCCATAGCCTTGACTAGACGGACCTTAGTCGGCAAAGTAATGTCTCTGCTTTTGAATATGCTATCTAGATTGGTCATAACTTTTATTCCAAGGAAGAAGAGTCTTTTAATTTCATGGCTGCAGTCACCATCTGCAGTGATTTTGGAGTCCAGAAAAATAAAGTCTTACACTGTTTCCACTGTTTCCCCATCTATTTCCCATGAAATAGAATGATGCCATGATCTTCGTTTTCTGAATGTTGAGCTTTAAGCCAACTTTTTCACTCTCCTCTTTCATTTTCATCAAGAGGCTTTTTAGTTCCTCTTCACTTTCTGCCATAAGGGTGGTGTCATCTGCATATCTGAGGTTATTGATATTTCTCCTGGCAATCTTAGATCATGATATATCTCTCCATCTGTTTGTGTCATCTGATTTTTTTCATGAATGTCATAGTTTCCTATATCCATGTCTTTTGTCTCCTTACATAGACTTATTCACAGATATTTTATTCTTTTGTGAATGGAATTGTTTCCTTAATTTCTCTTTCTGATATTTTATTGTTAGTGTATAAGAATGCAAGGAATTTCTGTGTATTGATTTTGTATCCTGTGACTTTACTAAATTCATTGATTAGCTCTAATAATTTTCTGACAGTATCTTTAGGTTTTTCTGTGTATAGTATTGTGTCATCTGTAAACAGTGAGAATTTTACTTCTTCTTTTCCAGTCTAAAGTCCTTTTATATCTTTTTCTTCTCTGATTGCAATTGCTAGGTCTTCTAAAACTATATTGAATAATAGCGGCAAGTGTGGGCAACTTTGTTTTGTTCCTGATCTTAGAGGAAATGCTTTTGCCATTGAGAATTATGTTTGCTCTGGGTTTGTCGTATATGGCCTTTATTATGTTGAGATAG
This sequence comes from Capra hircus, assembly GCF_001704415.2. Lineage (NCBI taxonomy): Eukaryota > Metazoa > Chordata > Mammalia > Artiodactyla > Bovidae > Capra > Capra hircus. The sequence continues at coordinate 1,276,673 of NC_030816.1, read as the reverse complement.
ATTCCTTCTGTGTTCATTTTTCTGGAGTGCTTTTTATCATAAATTGTGCTGAATTTTGTTAAAAGTTTTTTCTGCATCTATTGAGAATATCATATGATTTTTATCTTTCAATTTGTTAATATGGTATATCACATTGATTGATCTGCATATATTAAAGAATCATTGCATCCTTGGATAAACCTGACTCTATTATGGTATATGAGCCTTTTAATATGTTGTTGAATTCTATTGCTAGAATTTTTTTGAGGATTTTTGCATCTATGTTCATAAGTGATATTGGCCTGTAATTTTCTTTTTCTGTGATGTCTTTGGTTTTGGAATCAGGGTGATGGTGACCTGATAGAATGAGTTTGAAGTGTTCCTTCTTCTGGAATTTTTTGGAAGAGTTTGAAAAGGATAGGCACTGGCTCTTCTCTAAATGGGTTTGGTAGAATTGACTTGTGAAGCCATCTGGCCCTGGGCTTTTGTTTTGGGGGAGATTGTTTTTTATCACAATTTCAATTTTGGTGCTTGTGATTGGTCTGCTCATAATTTCTATTTCTTCAAGGTTCAGTCTTGGAAAATTGAACTTTTCTAAGAACTTGTTCATTTCTTCCAGTTTGTCCTAAAATGGCTTATAATTGCTCTTAGTAGTCTCTCACAATCTTTTGCATTTCTGTGCTGTCTGTTGTAAAGACTTTTTGATTTCTAATTTTGCTGATTTGACCCTTCTCCCTTTTTTCTTGATGAACATGGCTAATGGCTTGTCAATACTGTTTATCTTATCAAAGAAAGTTTTATTGATCTTTGCTATAGATTTCTTTTTCATTTATTTTTGCTCTGATCTTTATGATATCTTTCCTTCTACTAACGTTAGGTGTAAGGTTTGGTTGTTTATTTGATATTTTTCCAGTCACTTTAGGTGTAAGGTTTGGTTGTTTATTTGATATTTTTCTTGTTTCTTAAGATAAGCTTGTATTGCTATAAACTTCCTCTTAGAATTCCTTTTGCTGCATCCCATTGGTTTTGAGTCATCGTGTTTTCCTTGTCAAATGATTTTATGTATTTTTTTACTTCCTCTTTAATCTCCCCAGTAACCTGTTAGTTACTTAGATGCATATTGTTTAAACTCCAGGCTTTTGTGTATTTTGCAGTTTTTTTTTTCCTGTAATTGATATCAAGTCTCATAGTGTTGTGTTCAGAAAAGATGCTTGATATGATTTCAATTTTCTTAAACTTACCAAAGCTTGATTTGTGACCAAAGATGTGATCTATCCTGGAAAATGTTCTGTGTGTACTTAAGAAAGGGTATTCTTCTGCATTTGGATAGAATGTCCTGAAGAAATCAATTAGTTACATCAGAAGACCCAAACAGATGTTCTTTCAAAGAAGGCATTGAGATGGCCAAAAAAAGTCTTGAAAAAGTGCTCCACATTGCTTGTTATTAAAGAAATAAAAATCAAAACTACAATGAGGTATCATCTCATGTGGATCAGAATGACCATTACACACGGTAAATACTTGGGAGAATATGGAGAAAAGGGAACCCTCTTGCACAGTTGGTGGGAATGTAAATTGATACAGCCACTATGGACAACAGTATGGAGATTTCCTTAAAAACTAGGAATAAAACTACCATAAGAACCAGCAATCCCATTATTGGGCATATACCCAGAGAAAATCACAATTTTAAAAGATGACCCAGGGGGAAGGTATGGGGGAACACGTGTATACCTGTGGTGGATTCATGTTGATGTATGGCAAAACCAATACAATATTGTAAAGTAATTAACCTCCAATTAAAATAAATAAATTTATATTTAAAAAATAAAAAAATAAAAGACACTGTACCCCAGTGTTCATTTCAGAACTATTTATAAGAGCTAGAACATGGGAGTGACCTAGATGTTCATCGACAGATGCATGGATAAAGGTTATGGTACATACATACAATGGAATACTACTTAGAAATAAAAATGGGGTGGATTTGAATCAGTTCTACTGCAGCGGATGAATCTAAAGCCTGTTATATAGAGTGAAGGAAGTCAGAAAGGGAATATTTCATGCAAAGATGGCCTCAATAAAGGACAGAAATGGTATGGACCTAACAAGCAGAAGATATTAAGAGGTGGCAAGAATACACAGAAAAACTCTACAAAAAAGATCTTCATGACACGGATAATCACGATGGTGTGATCACTCATTTAGAGCCAGGCATCCTGGAATGTGAAGTCAAGTGGGCCTTAGAAAGCATCACTATGAACAAAGCTAGTGGAGGTGATGGAATTCCAGTTGAGCTATTTCAAATCCTGAAAGATGATGCTGTGAAAGTGCTGCACTCAATATGCCAGCAAATTTGGAAAACTCAGCAGTGGCCACAAGACTGGAAAAGGTCAGTTTTCAATCCAATCCCAAAGAAAGACAATTGCACTCATCTCACACGCTAGTAAAGTAATGCTCAAAATTCTCCAAGCCAGGCTTCAGCAGTATGTGAACCGTGAACTTCCAGATGTTCAAGCTGGTTTTAGAAAAGTCAGAGGAACCAGAGATCAAATTGCCAACATCCGCAGGATCATGGGAAAAGCAAGAGAGTTTCAGAAAAACATCTACTTCTCCAAAGCCTTTGACTGTGTGGATCACAATGAACTGTGGAAAATTCTGAAAGAGATGGGAATACCAGACCACCTAACCTGCCTCTTGAGAAATCTGTATGCAGGTCAGGAAGCAACAGTTAGAACTGGACATGGAACAACAGACTGGTTCCAAATAGGAAAAGGAGTACGTCAAGGCTGTATATGGTCACCCTGCTTATTTAACTTCTATGCAGAGTACATCATGAGAAACGCTGAACTGGAAGAAACACAAGCTGGAATCAAGATTGCAGGGAGAAATATCAATAACCTCAGATATGCAGATGACACCTGGCAGAAAGCGAAGAGGAACTAAAAAGCCTCTTGATGAAAGTGAAAGAGAAGAGTGAAAAAGTTGGTTTAAAGCCCAACATTCAGAAAACGAAGATCATGGCATCTGGTCCCATCACTTCATGGGAAATAGATGGGGAAATAGTGGAAACAGTGTCAGACTTTATTTTTTTGGGCTCCAAGATCACTGCAGATGGTGACTGCAGCCATGAAATTAAAAGACACTTACTCCTTGCAAGAAAAGGTATGACCAACCTAGACAGCATATTCAAAAGCAGAGACATTACTTTGCCAACTAAGGTCTGTCTAGTCAAGGCTATGATTTTTCAAGTAGTCATGTATGGATGCGAGAGTTGGACTGTGAAGAAGGCTGAGCACCGAAGAATTAATGCTTTTGAACTGTGGTGTTGGAGAAGACTCTTGAGAGTCCCTTGGACTGCAAGGAGATCCAACCAGTCCATTCTGAAGGAGATCAGCCCTGGGATTTCTTTGGAAGGAATGATGCTAAAGCTGAAACTCCAGTAATTTGGCCACCTCATGCGAAGAGTTAACTCACTGGAAAAGACTTTGATGCTGGGAGGGATTGGGGGCAGGAGGAGAGGGGGATGACAGAGGATGAGATGGCTGGATGGCATCACTGACTCGATAGGTGTGAGTCTGAGTGAACTCTGGGAGTTGGTGATGGACAGGGAGGGCTGTCGTGCTGTGATTCATGGGGTCCCAAAGAGTCGGACATGACTGAGCGACTGAACTGAACTGAACTGAAGTCAGAAAGAGAAAAACAAATATTGTAAATTAACACATATATATGGAATGTAGAAAATGGTACTGGTGAACCTATTTTCAGGGCCAGAATAGAAATACAGACACAGGAAACAGACTTGTGGACAGAGCAAGGGAAGGAGATGTTGGGACGAATTGAAAGAATAGCTCTGAAACATATGCATTACCATATGTAAAGTAGATATTTAATGGGAAGTTGCTGTATATCACAGGGAGTTCAACCTGGTGCTCCTTAAGAACCTAGAGGGGTGGGGTGGAGGGCTGAGGAAGGTTCACGAGGGAGGGGACATATGTATGCTTATGGCTGGTCCACTTTGTTGTGTGGCAGAAACCAACACAGCATAGTAAAGCAATTATCCTCCCATTAATTTTTAAATCATTAAAAAAAAAACACTCTTGCATATGTCCCTATTCCTACCAAATCTTGTGTTCTAGTCTGATAACTTAGACTCATTATTTCATTTTGTTGGAAAAAATATATGAATCTAGTGGAAATAAAAAAGCTTAATATGAAACAGCCTTGGGTTGTGATTTGAGAAAACCTCACATTCTGGAATCCATTGAGTGGACACTGAGTAAGCTGTACTTCTTCAATGATTCCCAAGTCTCAGCTATCTCTTGGGAACCATGGAGAAAGTTTTTAGGATCTCATAGATAAAGTAGGTTTGGATCCTGATGAGAAAGTGATGACCAGTAATCATTGCTGAACTGGCTTGTAAATATGTTCAAATATGAAATTGATACATCAGTCATCATGTGGCTTTTCCCTTGTAGTAGCATTAAGAATCTTTGGAAGTGGGGTAGGACGTATTACCCATCATCCTGCCAATCTGAAAACTAATTTCAAATTACATATTCTTTTCTAGTTTCTGTGTATATATTTTTATGCAGTTGTAATTATATTTGTGAATAATTGTTTCTTGCCTTTTTTTTAGTAAATAAAATCTTCAAAAACAGTCACAAAACATACTGATCATTTTACCCACCAAAATTTTTTTGATAATAATTTTAATGGTTTATGTATCACAAGCTGTGTATCAACTGTTATGCCTCTGCTCACATATCTTTCTATCCCAGGACTTTGGCTAAAGACAGCAGATAGAATATATCTGATAAAGGACTCATATTTAGAATATACTGAAAACTCCTATAGCTCAATCATAAAGAAATAATCTTATTAAAAGAATCTTTAAAAAATAAGCAAATAAATAAAAGAATCTGAATAGACATTTCTCCAAAGAAGATGACAAAGGACCAGAAATCAAAAGAAAGAATAATCAACATAATTATCCTTCAGGGGAATGCAAATCAAAAGCATAATGAGAGAGCACTTCACATCCACTAGAATGATTATAATCAAAAATATAAAAATAAATGTTCTTGAGGATTATCAGACATTAAAGTCCTTATCTGTTGCTGGTAAGAATGCATGATGATGTAATTTCTTTGGAAAGCAGACTGCCTGCTTCTCAAAATGTTAAGTGTAGAGATTTCATATGACTCAGCAATGCCACTTCTACATATGCATTTAAGAGAAATGAAAAAATGTCCACATAAAACCTTGTTCACAATTATTGGTAGCAATGTTAGTCATAATGGTCAAAACATAGAAGCAACCTAAATGTCTATCAACTCATAAATGGATAAATAAAATGTAGTGAATTTATATATTAAAATATTATTTAGGAGTAAAAAGAAATGAACTACTAATACATTCTAAAACATTGGTGAGCCTTGGGTAATTATGATAAATAAAAGAAGCCAGGCACAAATGACTACTTATTGTGTAATTCAATTAAAAATTGTCCAGAATAGGCAAATACATGAACAGAAAATAGATTGATGGTCATCTAGAGCTAGAGATGTGGGGAGTGGTGTGGAGGGAAATAAGAAATCACTGGATGCAGAATTTTTTCCTGAATGATTAACCTATTCTAAAATTCATGTGGGTGAATTCATAGCTCTGAGAATATATTAAAAATGATTGAATTCCACACTTTGTGTTTTAAATTTCTTAACTGTGTTAAAGTGTCATTATTTGAAAGATCAAAGTACTAATGCATTTACGAAAAAGCATTTTCAAGGCTAGTCTGAGTACAATAACCAAGTTTCATATTGTACTTAGGAGGGCAGAACTTTCATTCATATGTATGACATATCGCATCTATATATGAACAATACATGGAAAAGATAATATGCACAGCCTACAAAGAGATGGTTTTCTTGGTACATTGAGATAATCATTTGGAATATTCTGCACATTTGATCTTTTTTTCTACATTTTGCTGTGAAGATATTCAGACCTAAGGATACTTTCTTGGCATTTTACCTCACACATTTAGTGAAGTCAGATAGGATGGAGAATTCCATTCCTAAGAAGAAAGTCAGCAATACATGCAACCAGATTGCCTTGAGCAACGACCTGAGGCTCACCTGTCTCACACCTTTCTCAGTAGCAAGGGCAGGAAATCTTGGACAGGAAGGCTCTTCATGGGGTTTGGTGATGAGAACGAGGGTGACCTCTGGACTTTTGCAAGTGTGGACTGGAGCTATTTGTGTTTCTAAGAAAACTTTATCCCTGTTGACTCTAGTTTTCAGTAAAAATTGCGAGGAAACAGGACTGCTAAAGAACACTGTCATACCCTGTTCTTGACTTCGCCTGCCCAATAAGAGTGAAAGTCACAGATAATGCCACACACTTTGATTACAAATCAAATGTTACTATTTAACATTTAATTAAAATAACAAAATAGTGTTAAATTTCTCTACTAAAATGTACTATAAAACCACAGATTTCATTAAACTGTTGATTTAAATTCTATTTTGTCTGTTGAAAGTATTGCTACCCCAGCTTTCTTTTCATTCCTGTTTGTGTGGAATACCTTTTTCCATCCCCTTACTTTTAGTCTGTATGTGCCTTTAAATCTGAAATGTCTGTTGTAGGCAATATACACAAAACCTTTTTTGTGTATCCATCAAGGGACTCTATAGCTTTTGATTGGGGCATTCAGTTCATTTACATTTAAAATAAATATTGAAATGTTTGCTTTTATTGTAATTTTGTTAGTTGTTCTGTGGTTGCTTTGTAGATTTTTTTATTTCCTCTTCATTTGCTCATTTTCTCTGTGATGCAGACTGATTAATTTTTTTACTGTTATTTTGGATGCCTTGTGTGTGTTTGTGTGTGTGTGTGAGAGAGAGATTCTTGGTTTGCAATTATTGGGTTTTTGTTTGTTTGTTTGTTTGTTTCTTCTTCATTTGCTCATTTTCTCTGTGATGTGAACTGACTTATTTAATTTTCCTGTTATTTTTGGATACCTTGTGTGTGTGTTTGTGTGTGTGTGATATAGATTCTTGGTTTGCAGTTACTATGAGGTTCATCTATAGCCATATATGTGTGTGTGTGTGTGTGTGTGTGTATGTGTGTAAGATAAGTTGATAGTCTCTTAACTTTGAACACATTCTAAAATTCCTTCATTTTTGCCTTTTCACAAACATTTAATGTTTTCAACATCATACTTTACATATTTTGCTTTGTGTATTCCTTAATTACTTATTGTGGATAGAGTTGATCTTACTATTTTTGCATTTTAACCTTCCTATGAGCTTTACAAGTGGTTCAAGTTTGCCTTTACCAAAAAGATTTTTATTTCATGTTTATATTTCCTGGGTGATATTTTTCTGCTTAAAGAAGGCCCTTTAGCATTTCTCATAAAGTCAGTTTAGTGGTACAAAACTATTTTATGGACTCTAAAATCACTGCAGATGGTGACTGCAGACATGAAATTAAAAGACGGTTACTCCTTGGAAGGAAAGTTATGACCAACCTAGACAGCATATTAAAAAGCAAAGACATTACTCTGCCAACAAAGGTCCATCTAGTCAAGGCTATGGTTTTTCCAGTAGTCATGTATGGATGTGAGAGTTAGACTGTAAAGATAGCTGAGCACTGATGAATTGATGCTTTTGAACTGTGGTGTTGGAGAAGACTCTTGAGAGTCCCTTGAACTGCAAGGAGATTCAACCAGTCCATCCTAAAGGAGACCAGTCCTGAATATTCATTGGAAGGACTGGTGTTAAAGCTGAAATTCCAATACGTTGGCCACCTGATGCAAAGAACTGACTCATTGGAAAAGACCCTGGGAATGACTGAAGGTGGGAGGAGAAAGGGATGGCAGAGGATGAGATGGTTGGAGGGCATCACCGACTCAATGGACATGAGTGTAAACTCTGGGAGTTGGTGATGGACAGAGGAGCCTGGCATGCTGCAGTCCATGGAGTTGCAAAGAGTTGGACACAACTGAGTGACTGAGCTGAACCGAATTGAACTGAAACTCTTTTAGTTTTTGCTTGTCTGTAAAATTCATTATCTGTCCTTCAAATATGAATGATGTCTTTGCTGGGTAGAGTATTCTTGATTCTAGTTTTTTTCCCCTTCACCACTTAGAATGTATTGTGTTACTCCCTTCTGAAGCCTCAGAGTTTCTGCTGAAAAGTAAGCTCATAGTCTTATGGGAATTCTTTTGTACATAAGTAGCTACATTTCCTTTGGAGATTTTAAGATATTTTTGATTTTTTCTATTTTAATTACCATGTGTCTTGATGTAGACTTCTTTGAATTAATCTTGCTTGGGGCTTTCTTTGTTTCTTAGACCTAGATACCAGTTTCCTTCCCCACGTTCTGCCATAAGGGTGGTGTCATCTGCACATCTGAGATATTGATATTATTGACTGTTATTGATGTTGATATTGAAATATCAATAACCTCAGATATGCAGATGATACCACCCTTATGGCAGAAAGTGGAGAGGAACTAAAGAGCCCCTTGATGAAAGTGAAAGAGGAGAGTGCAAAAGCTGGCTTAAAACTCAACATTCAGAAAACTAAGATCATGATATCTGGTCCCATCACTTCATGGCAAATAGAAGGGGAAATAATGGAAACAGTGACAGATTTTATTTTCTTGGATTCTAAAATCACTGCAGATAATGACTGCAGCCATGAAAGTAAAAGATGCTTGCTCCTTGGAAGAATAGCTATGACCAACCTAGACAGCATATTAAAAAGCAGAGACATTCTCTTGCTGAGAAAGGTTCATCTAGTCAAAGCTATGGCTTTTCAGTAGTCATGTATGGATGTGAGAGTTGGACTATATAGAAAAGTGAGTGCTAAAGAATTGATGCTTTGGAACTGTGGTGTTGAAGAAGACTCTTGAGAGTCCCTTGGACTGCAAGGAGATCCAACCAGTCCATCCTAAAGGAGATCAGTCCTGAATATGCATTGGAAGGACTGCTCTGCTGCTGAAGCTCCAATACTTTGGCCGCATGAGGTGAAGAACTGAGTTACTAGAAAAGACCTTGATTCTGGGAAAGATTGAGGGCAGGAGGAGAAGGGGGTGACAGAGGATGAGATGATTGGATAGCGTCACCGACTTTATGGATATGAGTTTGAGCAAGTTCCAGGAGCTGATGATGGCCTGGAGTCCTGCAGTCCGTGGGGTCTCAGAGAGTCAGACACAACTGAGCGACTGAACCGAACTCCCCAGTTAGGGAAATTTTCAGCTATTATTCATTCAAACAAACTCTCTGTTCCTTTCTCTCTGCTGTCTCCTTCTGGGACCCTATAATGTGAATGTTAGTATTCTTGGTGTTTTCCCAGTGGTCTCTTAAACTGTATTCATTCTTCCTCATGGTATTTTCTGTTGAGCTTGAGTAATTTTCAGTATCTATCTTCCAGTTCACTGATCTATTCCTCTGTATCATTTAATCTACTGCTGATTCTTTATATGGCATTTTTAGTATCAGTTATTGTATCCTTCAGCTCTGTTTGATTCTTCTCTATATTTTCTAACTCCTTGTTAAAATTTTCAGTGTGTTTATTCAATCTTCTCTTGAGTTCATTGAGCATCTTTATTCTCATTACTTTAAACTTTATCAGTTAGATTGCATATCTCCACTTTATTTAGTCTTTTTCTGAGATTTCATCTTATTCCTTAATTTGGAACACATTCCTCTATATCTCCATTTTGCCTAATTCTCTGTGCTGTTTTTTAATTGTTATCTAGTTCAAATACATTTCTAAGTCTTGGGGAAGTATTTATGTTGGAGATGTCCTGTGAGGACCAGCAGCACACTCTCCTCTAATCACCAGAACAACGTGCTATAGGGATTTCCCTTTTTAGGTTGTGCAAGCTCTTCTGTTGTGGTGAGTCTAGTTATTGTGGGTGTGCAGGAGGGCATGACTGGCTTTCAGCCCAATTTGGCTGCCAGGTCTTGCTTTATAGAGTGGTTGCCAGCTCCCTGGTTGGTGGGGCCAGGTTCTGTGTAGCTAGCTCTGAGACCTACAGGCTCTCAGGATTTGTGCTGGCTTTCTGGTGGGCAGGGGTGTGCCCCAGAAGAGGAGCTGCAGGACAAGGTGTGGGTGGTTAAACCTCTGGCACTAAAGGCTACAGGAAGAACTCTCAAATGGCACTTGCCAGAATTAGTGTCTTCATAGAAGAATAAGTTTACCCAAATGGCCTCTGCCTGAATCTCTGCCCCCAGGGGGAGTTCCATTTAACTTCTGCCTCTCTAAGAGACTTGCTACAATCAGCAAGTGGTTCTGATCTAGGCTCCTTTCAATCTACTGCCCCTGTACTAAAACTCAGAATGTATGAGATTTTTGTGTGCAGCATTTAGGAAGAGAGTCTCGGTTTTCTGCAACACTCTGCTGGCTTTCAAAACCAGATGTTCCAGGATCTTGTCTTCTAGGTTCAGGACTCCCAGGTTTTGGAGCCTAATAGGGGCTCAGACCCCTTTTTCCTTGTGAAAAACCTCTACAGTTATGATTATCTTTCCATTTGGGGGGTCATCTCCCCAGGAGTGTGGGTCTTGACTACACTGAATCTTTGTCCCTTATACCTGTCTCATTGTGGCTTCTTATTTATGTCTTTAGTTGCAGAGAATCTTTTCTGCTAATTTACATGTTATTATCATAGATAGCTGCTTTGCAAATAGTAAATATGGTATGCCTGTGAGTGGAGGTGAGTTTAGAGACTTCCTACTCCACTGTCTTGGTCACATTCTGTACACATTAAACAGATGAGTTATATGCTATGTACATCATATCTCAGTAAAACCATTATTAAAAATATATAATAGGGGCTACTTAAACCAATCATTTAAACAATATATGTGGAAAAATTGAAAACAGTTGCAGAAACTGGTCAAGCAACAGTTTTCACAGTAAGCAAAGTTTCATGTTATAAATGGACTATTGAAAATCCACACTTCTGATCAGTCAACCAACAGAATTAAAATTTTCCCTAAAAAGATAAAAAGGTGACTTCAAAAAAGAAATTAAGGTCTCATTTGCCTATTTGAACTGTTGTCCAAGGGTAATTTGTTTAAAAATTAATATATGGGTAGTAATGTCTCACCAATATCAAAGTAGACCCAGAAAACATCATATATCTTATGAATATTTTGTGTCATAAGTACAAAGTGACCTCACAAGTTTAATAGGACAATCTCATCTTCAGAATCTTTGGCACAAAAATTGACTGAAGAATTTAGAAGCCTTATGCAAACCAAAAAGGAATATTCTACCTTGCCAAAACAAAAATGGGGATGTTTTATTAATTATTTATAAGTAATTATTATAATTATTTTATAATTAATTAAATTTTGTTTATTATTATTTATTCCAATATCAGCATGTTCTTATAGATATCATAATCTAGTAATTATATCATTGATTATATCATAATTATATCATAATCTAGTAATCATAATCATTGATCAGGAAGGCATAGACAGTGAGAGATGTGTGAGCTTGTGTAAGGACCTTGAGAATGTACCTTGAAGGGAGAGGAAGAATGCATTATCTCTATTCCTGTTCAAAGGAAATCTGCTGCTTACTTCACCAAGACCACAGATATGTACTCTGAATAATTAACTATAACTACAAATTCTCACCTGCAAGAGGGCGTGGCAATCTACTCCAGTACTCTTGCCTGGAGAATCCCATAGACAGAGAAGCCTGGTGGTCGATGGTCCAAAGGTTTGCAAAGACTCAGACGCAACTGAAGCAACTCAGCACATACGCATGCATAAATCCTCAGTGTTGAGATGTGTGTATTTGTGTGGGTGCCTGCTTGTGATTGAACTCTCATAATTGATGAACATATTTTAAAAATATATCTAGTATTTTATTTCTAGGTACTGTTTCCTAAGCTTTCCTCTCTAAATTTTCCTATTTGTGGAAATAACATTCCCCTCTTCATTTGAAAATAGGCCTCAGGTGCTTTTAAATATTAAATTATAAGTATTATTTGAAAACCCTGATGATAAAGAAAACCATCTGAGCTAGTTCATGCACCTTGTCGTAGGAACTCATCATCGACATAAGATTACCTAGTCAGAAGACTTAAGAGAAGGGACTTGTGGACACAGAGGGAGAAGGGGAAGTTGAGATGAATTGGGAGAGTAGGATTGACAAATCTCTACTGTGTGTAAACTAGATAGCTAATGGAAAGCTTCTGCCTGACACAGAGACCTCAGCTCAGTGCTCCATGAGACCTAGAGGGATAGGATTTGGGGTGTGTGAGGGAAGTTTAGGATGGAGGGGATATATGTATATACATATAGCTGATTCACTTCATTGTACAGCAGAAACTACAATTGTTTTAATTGTAAAACAATTAAACTCCAATAAAAAAGAAATATAATTCACTGAAATATGTATCTTAGACACACATTTAAAATCAATTTTGAAATAATAATGGTTGAAATGTGATGTGTCCCAGAAAATGTCAAAACACAGACATTACCAACCGTAGGTCTTTCTACTGAGGAAATGTTAGCTCAGAGTTTATTAAAATTGTGTTCAAATTTCACCTTTATCTCCCCAAAGTAATTGGTTGTGTTACTCATTGACCATAAGAGCAATTAATTCATAGTCCTTTCACAGAATGGCTTCCCTGGTGGCGCAGTGGGGAAAAAAAAAAAAAAATCTGCCTGCAATGCAGGAGATGTAGGTTCAATCCCTGTGTCAGGAAGATCCCCTGGAGAAGGGAATGGCAAGCCACTCCTGTATTCTTGCCTGGGAAATTCCATGGACAGAGGAGCCTGGTGGGCTACGGTCCACAAGGTCCATGACTTAGCGACTAAACAGCAACACCTCTCACAGAAACAGTGTATGCAGTCTTTGGCAATTGATAGCCCTGTGATAGCTCTGATGAAACACTGCAATTTCAGAAGCTTATATCACGTACTTTTCCTTATGATAAACATATCCTCATTACATTTCAACTTGAATTTTATTGCATATTATTGATAATTATAAGCCTCTTTTTGTGGTTTGAGAGTTGCTTGTATACTATGAACCTAATCTGTGATCATTTACCAAGCTTAGCTTAATAAACCCAGTATGAATCATTTACCTTATTAGGTAAAAAGACTAAAAATGTACTCTTTTTTCAACCTCAGCATTCCAAATGAATGAAATTGGTGCTTTATCTTGCATAAAGTAAAGTCTGTTTTTGAAAGAAGAGTGAAATAGTGCAATTCTCTCTGAACACATAGTTTGGATTTTGAGTAAGTTATCACCTAATATTAATATTTAATTAATTATATGAGTACATTTTAAAGGAGAAAAGAATATGTAAGTTACAAATATTTGCTTAAGATAAGACTCTCCTTTAGAGGCAGATTTCGATGAATAATCTTATTTTCTAGAGTCTGTACCTTACTGATGACAAGATACTAGGTAGCTAGGAATCTGGATGAAAATAGTATAATACTCCAACTTTTGAATGAAAATTTACAAATATATTTGTGGGACAAAGTAGACCATATCCTTGTATAGCCAGTTAAGCATTTTCAAATTATCCTAGAACCACACTCGTATTAAACCCAAGCAATCTCAAGAATCAAATCAAATCCATATTACAATATCATACTAGAAACTTCATGTCTAAACTAAGAGATCAGTGAGAACAATGCCATGTGTGTCTTAGTCAATAGTGAAGCAAATATTTTGAATAAATAAATGTAAGATCATTAGTGGTGCAAGATAAAGCAAGCAAATACAAAACTGAGAACTAAAATCTTACCAATTTACAAATTCAATTAAATAAAAGACAAATTAGCAATGTGTGAAAATATACCCAATATGTATCCAAGACAAAATGTGGATGTTGTTAAGCATAAAGAAGCCTTGCAATATCTGTGTTCCTGCTAATTGGAGTCTTTCTGAAAAGAAAGTGAAAGTTGCTCAATTGTGTCCAACTCTTTACAACCCCATGGACTATACAGTCCATGGAATTCTCCATACCAGAATACTGGAGTAGGTCGCCTTTCCCTTCTCCAGGGAATCTTCCAAAGATTGAACCCAGGTCTCCCGCTTTGCAGGTGGATTCTTTTTGTGACTGAAATAAAGAGCAAACTAATGCCTTTATACACTCACATGCATGTACACACACACACCCCCCTTTTAAGATCATGGTATGCTGACATGAATTCCACTGATGTCTTTGGAATGCCTCAAATAAATCAGTTCTAATGAGGTGGCTGAAACTGGAGGCTATTATACAGAGTGAAGTAAGTCAGAAAGAAAACACCAATACAGTATATTAAGGCATATATATGGAATTTAGAAAGATGGTAACAATGATCTTATATGCAAGGCAGCAAAAGAGACACAGATGTAAAAAAGAGACTTTGGGACTGTGTGGGAGAAGGCAAGGGTGGGATGATTTGAGGGAATAGCATTGAAACATGTACTTTACCATATGTAAAATAGATGACCAGTGCAAGTTTGATGTTTGAAGCAGGGCACTCAGAGCCGGTTCTTTGGGTCAACCCAGAGGGATGGGGTGGGGAGGGAGTTGGGAGGGGGTTTCAGGATTGGGGCACACATGTGCCCCTGTGGCTGATTCATGTCAATGAATGGAAAAAAAAAAAAACCCCACAATATTGTAAAGCAATTATCCTTCAATTAAAATAAATAAATTAATTTTTTTAAAAGTAAAGTAGTTTCTGGTGTGACAAGTAAATTCTTGATCAGGAGAGCCCAATTATAAAGGCTTTATTGGCAATGAACTTGGAGCAAGTTCATCAGTGAAAGTGTTAGTCACTTCAGTTGTGTCTGAACCTTTGTGGCCCCATGGACTGTAGGCTGCCAAGCTCCTCTGTCCATGGACTTCTCCAGGCAAGAATATTGGAGTCGGATAGCAATTCCCTTCACCAAGGGATCTCTTTGACTCAGGGATAGAACTGAAGTCTCCTGCCTTGCAGGCAGATCCTTTATCTTATGAGCCATCAGGGAAACCCCAAGTTCATGAGTGAATTCTTAGAATAAAAGTGGGTCTTTCACTACTGACCACATAAAAGTACGTTAAATACATTTCACATAACCAACAGTGTGAAAAATAAAGTTGAGCTACATATAAAAGAAATGTGCCATGAAGACATTGTGTTTGAGGCCATAATGAGTGGTCCACATAAAGATCAATAGGATATGAATAATGCGAGAAGAAATTCACTCAAGAAGAGACAATGGTCTTAACAAATTAAGAGGTGTATTAATTTCTTGTGTGAAAAATTGAAAATAAGTATAGATATATAATTATAATAGCATTTCTTAGTAAATGGTACATATTTTTCCTCAAAAAATCTGATAATTTCAATTAATTATAATTCTCATAGATTTCCAGGTTAAGTAACCACATTATGCCCTTCCATGCATATAACAGAAGGAGAATATCACCCCTGAAAATTGACCTCAAGATTCTGGCTCCCAGAGTGGAAAAAACAAAAAGAGTTACTCCTAACAGAATGACAACTTATTTAGTTTTAATTTTGACTATAAACAAAAAAATCACTGAGATAATAATGAACTAATAATAGCAATTTTTATGAATTTTTGATGAATGTCAGATATTGTTCTAAATGCTATATTTTGACTCATTTAAGTAACAGCCCTATGAGTTAAGTATTATTATTAACCTCAATTTATAGAAAAAGGTAAGACAGAAAGGTTGCAGAACAATGAAAAAGAGAATGTTCTAATCTGGCCTATGAATCAAAGAAAGTTTCTTTACAAAGAAGTTGAGCCTCTACTTTCCTATAATGATTAGGAAAAATGCTTAGAGAGAATTATTGGCACTTTTATATGTTGACACTTGGTTAAGATGAACCAGTTATGATGGTGACTTGATATTCTGGTTGAGACAGAATTTCTATCCTATCTTCATGTGATTGCTATAAGTTATTGTACATGAAATAATCTGATTAAGAGATGAAGATATTCTGGCAATTATTTCTAGATATTATAACTTCTGATGAGATAAAACAGATGCCTCATCTGATTTTCACTCCTTCTTAATGCATTCCACTGGATCACTAACTTAGCATCATTTAAAATATTTATCATATAATATATGATACAGTGGTTTCCAAGCCTGGCAGCACATAAAACTGAGGCTAGGAGTGTTTAACATCCAAGATTAAATAAATCAAAATGCCTTAAAAAAATAGCCCAGAAAACTTAAACTTTTAACAAACTCCTTAGGTGATTCATATGAATCTTAGGCTTGCAAACAAATAATTATGCACAAGACCTAAACTAATCTGGGGTGTCTGAGACTGTATACATCAAAGTTTGGAAGGGGTCATAAAGAAGAATAAAAAAAATTAATCCAAACAATTTCCTGAAAGGATTATTAATGAAGGAGGCAACATAAATGTTTTGTTTAGCTTAGACTTGAACCAAAAACTGAATAATGCAAAATGAAATATGTTGGTGTCCAGATGTGCAAAGTCACACGTATAGAAACATGTCAAGTCTATAGTCAAAGCAAACTTTAAAAGGAGATTCAAAACTGGTTTAATGTCAACATTTATTAGACAGAAATTATATAAGTTCCAAACCATAAATCAAACAACTAGAACAAACTTCTTGACATGATTAGGCAATCATAAAGAAATAAAAGTTTTATACAAATATATACTACCTGTTTCCAAAATACTGAAGACTTTAAGTTTGTATAAAAAATTAATTTCTGTGAAAAGCGAGAAACATATCAATTTTTGCTGGTGCCAAGAAACCCATTATTGTGTCCTCTGTGTATATTATGCAAATATATGCATGCTATGGAATAAAAAGTAATGTCTCTGCTTTTGAATATGCTATCTAGGTTGGTGATAAATTTTCTTCCAAGGAATAAGCATCTTTTAATTTCATGGCTGCAATCAGCATCTGCAGTGATTTTGGAGCCAAGAAAAATAAAGTCTGACACTGTTTCCACTGTTTTCCCATCTATTTCCCATGAAGTGATGGGACCGGATGCCATGATCTTCGTTTTCTGAATGTTGAGCTTTAAGCCAACTTTTTCACTCTCCTCTTTCACTTTCATCAAGAGGCTCTCTAGTTCCTCTTCACTTTCTGCCATAAGGGCGGTGTCATCTGCATATCTGAGGTTACTGATATTTCTCCCATCAATCTTGATTCCAGCTTGTGTTTCTTCCAGTCCAGGGTTTCTCATGATGTACTCTGCATATATGTTAAATAAGCAGGGTGACAATATACAGGCTTGACATACTCCTTTTCCTATTTGGAACCAGTCTGTTGTTCCATGTTCAGTTCCAACTGTTGCTTCCTGACCTACATACAGATTTCTCAAGAGGCAGGTCAGGTGGTCTGGTATTCCCATCTCTTTCAGAATTTTCCACAGTTTATTGTGATCCACACAGTCAAAGGCTTTGGCATAGGCAATAAAGCAGAAATAGATGTTTTTCTGGAACTCTCTTGCTTTTATGAAGATCCAGCAGACGTTGGCAATTTGATCTCTGGTTCCTCTGCCTTTTCTAAAACCAGCTTGAACATCTGGAATTTCATGGTTCACGTATTGCTGAAGCCTGGCTTGGAGAATTTTGAGCATTACTTCACTAGCGTGTGAGATGAGTGCAATTGTGCAGTAGTTTGAGCATTCTTTGGCATTGCCTTTCTTTGGAATTGGAATGAAAACAGAGCTTTTCCAGTCCTGTGGCCACTGCTGAGTTTTCCAAATTGGCATATTGAGTGCAGTACTTTCAGAGCATCATCTTTCAGGATTTGAAAAAGCTCAGCTGGAATTCCATCAGCTCCACTAGCTTTGTTCGTAGTGATGCTTTCTAAGGCCCACTTGATTTCACATTCCAGATGCCTGGCTCTAGGTGAGTGATCACACCATCGTGATTATCCGGGTCATGAAGTTCTTTTTTGTACAGTTCTTCCATGTATTCTTGCCACCTCTTCTTAATATCTTCTGCTTCTGTTAGGTCCATACCATTTCTGTCCTTTATTGAGCCCATCTTTGCATGAAATGTTCCGTTGGTATCTCTAATTTTCTTGATTTCTTTATTTTTGGGGGCTCCAAAATCACTGCAGATGGTGACTGCAGCCTGGAAATTAAAAGACGCTTACTCCTTGGAAGAAAAGTTATGACCAACCTAGATAGCATATTCAAAAGCAGAGACATTACTTTGCTAACTATGGTCCATCTAGTCAAGGCTATGATTTTTCCAGTAGTCACGTATGCAGGTGAGAGTTGGACTGTGAAGAAGGCTGAGTGCTGAAGAATTGATGCTTTTGAACTGTGGTGTTGGAGAAGACTCTTGAGAGTCCCTTGGACTGCAAGGAGATCCAACCAGTCCATTCTGAAGGAGATCAGCCCTGGGATTTCTTTGGAAGAAATGATGCTAAAGCTGAAACTCCAGTACTTTGGCCACCTCATGTGAAGAGTTGACTCATTGGAAAAGTGAGTCTGAGTGAACTCCAGGAGTTGGTGATGGACAGGGAGGCCTGGCGTGCTGCTATTAATGGGGTTGCAAAGAGTCAGACATGACTGAGCGACTGAACTGAACTGATGGAAGAAAAAAGAGTGTATCTTTAAGTAGTGGGATGACTTCCTAGCCATTTACAATTTTGAAGGTTAAAAAATTTTTTTAACATTTTCTCAGTAACATTTTTCACAGAGTATATTTCTCTCCAAAAATAGGTTACTGGTGAAGTCTGTAAATCACCACCTGCTATTCACCCCCTATTGGGTATTTATAATGTACATTAATACATTATAGTCTCTAGATAAGCCTTCCATAATCTGTTCAATTTTATTTAATTCAGTGTTTCTCAAACTTTTTTTCACTATAAACATCCTTTAAAAATTTTAAAACTTCTCATTATCTCACAAGGAACATGCTCTGGAAAACCCTGAGTAGACACATTTGAAAATATAACCTTATGAGGAAATTGATTTTCACCAAGAAAACAGCTCCACAAACAGAGTAGAAGGAATAGTCTCAAAGATTTTAAAAATATTATAGTTGTTTAGACAAATTAAGACTAATATACTCAACAAGTGTGTCTTCTTAAGAGGGGCAAATGTTTTAGCTTTCTTTTTTCTTTTTATTAGCTATTTTTCAATAAACATGGCATTTTATGTAATCATATTTTATTTGAATTCTTCCTATTTTAAATTGTTGGATATAATTTCATATATATGACCTAAATGCAATGAGTCCATTTCTAAATGTAGAAAAATGCATAACAAGCTAGTTCAGAAAAGTAGGCTAAACAAATGGTTCTAATAGAATCCTCATTTTAAACTAATATTTACATCATGAGGGGAAAAAGAGTCCAATACTTTGGCCATCTGAAGAACTGACTCTTTAGAAAAGACCCTGATGGTGGGAAAGTTTGAAGGCAAGAGGAGAAGGGGACAACAGAGAACGAGATGGTTGGATGGGCTCACCAGCTAGATGGACATGAATTTGAGCAAGCTCCAGGAGTTGGTGATGAACAGGGAAGCCCAGCCTGCTGTAGTCCATGGGGTTAACGAGTCAGACATGAGTGAGTGACTGAACTGAACTGAGGGAAAAATAAACAAACTAATCTTAGGCTGTATTTATTATTCAGCATGAATAAAAGCTAACAATCAGTCAAACTTTAAGATGCATTGCAATCTATTTATATATAGGTAAATAAAGTCTATATATTTTAAATTAACTTTTGTAATTTACCAATGCATAATAAAATACAGTTTAAAAATGAAAGGAATTTGAGACTGTTAGTTTCAAACTCTTCATATCTTTATGAGATAGAAGGCGGTCCAAAGCGATAAAGAATCTTCACCAAAGTCATATCAGGCTAAAACCTCCTGTGGTAACATTCAGTTCTATTCCTCAATGTAATTAAGTTCATCCAGCATTTATTGAGCACTTAATATGAATCAGCCTTAGCCAACCCCAAGTATAAGCGCAAAGCTACTGAGGCTGCAGGATGTTACTGTCGCAATCACTCAGCAACCTTATCTCAAAGGAAATGAAGGAGGCAAGACAGAATTCTAGCCAGAAACCCTCAAATCGCTTAGAAAATATGGCTATAAAGGGTATCCTGGGAAATGAGCTCCCAAATACAAAGTGTTTGCAAATTAAAAACAAGTTCCTTCTCAGAAACAATAAATTGCCTCAGAAGAATCCCCCAAGAGTTCTCTGAAATGGCAGCTGGTGGTCTCTGCAGAGCCTTCAGAGATTTGTGGGTCATGCTAATAACATGTCTGAAAACCTGAGGATGAAGTAGCAGACTCTTTTTTCTCTCTTTCCTCTCTTAAATGTAGAAATTTCAGTTAAAAAGCTATGATAGATTACAAAATTGGGGGCTTGGGGCTTTAAAAGCTAGCATTATGGAGTTTTGCTGAACACTGACCCTCTAATGGTGGGAGGCCACAAGTGCCACTCTGGCTGAGCCTGCTGTTTACACAGTCATATTCACAGGGACTCTGAACTCCAGCGGGCTTGAGAATATGCGATGGTGTTCAGCCCCTGAGATGCTGAAATGAACCCAAATCCAGAAGAATGTATTGTTTGGCTACAAGGAGAACTTGAGTGCGTGGTTATCACCCCTTGTTTTCACAGTAGGGAAAAACAAACTTTAAATCTTTGGGGATCAAAATATAAAACATACGGACTTAAAATACTCTCACTGTTTCCCACACTCAACAGCTTTTGTGCCACTTCTAGATATTTGATATCGAAAATTTCCACAAAAAAGTTTGTTTGTTTTTTTTTAATGGTGATGGGCAGAAATTTTATAGCTTGCTATCTGTATATTTAAAGATGTCCCCATTTCCCCTTCTGAACAACAGTGTTACATCAGGATGTGTAGTAAATTCATTTTGTTTCCCAAAATGCTTATTTTACTGTTTTAGAGCCTGCCACTCTTTGCGGTTCAGTTCTCTTTGCCTTGTATTAAAAAGAACACAGTTCTAGTCACATATGAAGTCCAGCGGGGCTTGCCTGAAATATCTAGATAGGGGACTTGTGTAGCTATGCCAATACGGTCCCAAGGCCTTCATGTCTACTCAAGATGGGAAGCAGATCAAATTTTGAAATTCAAAAAGGTGGATAGGGACATGGAACAACTGATACAAGCTATTTAAACGGATCTCCACTTCCACTTTATTGTTGCTCTTCCATGCTGTGGCCAGAATTGGTTACCAGGGCGTGAAGATTTCCTGAAGAAGGAAATGGCAACCCACTCCAGTATTCTTGCCTGGAAAATTCCATGGACAGAGGGACCTAACAGGCTACAGTCCATGGGATAACAAAGCGTCGAACACGACTAAGTAACTAACATAACTAACACTTTCATTTTCTTTTGCATTTTCATACAAATGCTTAGAATTAGCCCATGTCAACAACAACAACAACAAATCCTGGAGTTTATTTTTTTTTTAGGCTTTTGGTAATAAGTCTATAAATCAAACTGAGGAAATGACATTAATTTTGATTGTTCCCATTCCTGAGCCTGGGATGTCTCTCAGTCTAGTTAGGTCTTTAATTTCTATAATGCAATGTTTTGTCATTTCTAGGGTACAGACTTCCCAAGTATTTATTAATCTCATCCATAGTCATTCCATACCTTTATGCTATTATGAATTATATTGTTGTTTTTAAACACCGATTTCTAATTATCAGTTCAGTTCAGTCACTCAGTCGTGTCCAGCTCTTTGTGACCCCATGGACTGCAGCACATCAGGCTTCCCTGGTCCATCACCAACTCCTGGAGCTTACACAAACTCATGCCCATTGAGTCGGTGATGCCATCCAACCATCTCATCTGCTGTCGTCCCTTTCTCCTCCTGCCTTCAACCTTTCCCAGGGTCTTTCCCAATGAGTCAGTTCTTCGCATGAGGTGGCCAAAGTATTGGAGTTTCAGCTTCAGCATCAGTCCTTCCAATGAACACTCAGGACTGATCTCCTTTACGATGGACTGGTTGGATCTTCTTGCAGGGCAAGGGACTTTCAAGAGTTGTCTCCAACACTGCAGTTCAAAAGCATCAATTCTTTGGTGCTCGATTTTCTTTATAGTCCAAATCTCACATCCATACATGACCACTGGAAAAACCATAGCCTTGACTAGATGGACCTTTGTTGGCAAAGCAATGTCTCTGTTTTTGAATATGCTATCTAGGTTGGTCATAACTTCTCTTCCAAGGAGTAAGCGTCTTTTAATTTCATTCTACAGTTGTGGTATATATAAGGTGATTCAAAGAAGTGATTTGGGCAGGTCACCTCATAGATCACAATTAGTCAAGTGGAGGACAAGAGAGTTTCTATTCTCTTTTCATTAAGAAAATGTGTATTGTTCTACAAAAAACAAAGTTCTTATCTATTACAGGCATAAACATTAAATATGTTACATTTATAAATGTTTACCTGCATTCAGTTCAGTTCAGTAGCTCAGTCGTGTCCGACTCTGCAACCCCATGTACCGCAGCATGCCAGGCCTGCTTGTCCATCACCAACTCCCGGAGTCCACTCAAACTCATGTCCATCAAGTCAGTGATGCCCAGCATCAGGGTCTTTTCAATGAGTCAGCTCTTTGCATCAGGTGGCCAAAGTATTGAAGTTTCAGCTTCAACATCAGTCCTTCCAATGAATACCCAGGACTGATCTCCTTTAGGATGGACTGGTTGGATCTCCTTGCAGTCCAAGGGACTCTCAAGAGTCTTCTCCAACACCACAGTTCAAAAGCATCAATTCTTCAGCGCTCAGCTTTCTTTATAGTCCAACTCTCACATCCATACATGACCCCTGGAAAAACCATAGATATCCCCTGGAGAAGGAAATGCCAATCCACTCCAGCTCTCTTGCCTGGAAAATCCCATGGACAGAGGAGCCTGATAGGCTACAGTCCATGGGGTCACAAAGAGTCGGACACAACTGAGCAACTTCACTTTCACTTTTGACCTTTGTTGACAAAGTAATGTCTCTTCTTTTTAATATGCTGTCTAGGTTGGTCATAACTTTCCTTCCAAGGCATAAGCATCTTTTAATTTCATGGCAACAGTCACCATCTGCAGTGATTATGGAGCCCAGAAAAATAAAGTCTGCCTCAGTTTCCACTGTTTCCCCATCTATTTGCCATGAAATGATGGGAACAGATGCCATGATCTTCATTTTCTGAATGTTGAGGTTTAAGCCAACTTTTTCACTCTCCTCTTTCACTTTCATCAAGAGGCTCTTCAGTTCTTCATTTTCTGCCATAAAGGTGGTGTCATCTGCATATCTGAGGTTATTGATGTTTCTCCTGGCAATCTTGATTCCAGCTTGTGCTTCCTCCAGCCCAGCGTTTCTCATGATGTACTCTGCATAGAAGTTAAATAAGCAGGGTGACAATATAGAGCCTTGACTTACTCCTTTTCCTACTTGGAACCAGTCTTTTGTTCCATGTTCGCTTCTAACTTGCTTCCTGACCTGCATACAGGCTTCTCAAGAGGCAGGTTAGGTGGTCTGGTATTCCCATCTCTTTCAGAATTTTCCAGTTTATTGTGAACCACACAGTCAAAGGTTTTGGCATAGTCAATAGAGCAGAAATAGATGTTTTCCTGGAACTCTTTTGCTCTTTTGATGATCCAGAGGATGTTGGCAATTTGATCTCTGGTTCCTCTGCCTTTTCTAAAACCAGCTTGAACATCTGGAAGTTCACTGTTCATGTATTGCTGAAGCCTGGCTTGGAGAATTTTAAGCATCACTTTACTATATGCATTGGAATTAAAAAAAAAAAAAATCAGCATAACCTAAATGTGAGACTTGTTATAGTAACCAAAACTGATAGTAAGGGAGATTTCACTACATACAAGGTTTAATTCACTAGTTATTTGAAAAAGCGAAAAAAAAAAAAATGAGTTCATCAGAAACTGTGTGTATGTGTATATTCCTCTCCAATTAGTGATTTTTGACATTTTATGCCATAAGTAAAAAACAAGAATTCATGAGTTCCCGTGACTTGGCGCCTTGGGTCTGACAGTTCCTTCTTGAAATTTAAACATATTAACTTCCTCATACATACTCAAGAATTGGTTATTTTCTGAAAATGTATGAGAATTTTCCAGTATTTGATTATTGTTTGAAAATTGGAAAATGATGAAAATATGTTGGATGGCCAAGAGCTCTGGGAGCAGCTAACAGAAAAAAGAAATTTTCTAAAGTACTTAAAAAGATATTGTTTATGAGATGGAAAATTGCTGTGATTTTTATAAAAGTCTCCTTACTACAATTCTGCAACATTTTTCTAAAGGAATTTTTCCTTTTAAATGTGTGGTTAATACCCATATTATATTATAGGCAATCAAAATTTTTTTATTTAACATATAAATGTATTCTTCAAGGAGTGTTTTCACTCCAGTAAATATTTAAATATGCTCTAAGGTATTTTGGGTATTAAGGAAAGCTCGAGGAACTATATGAGCATTTGTTTTTCCAGAAAGCCAGACAAGGAAAATAGATGAGGCATAAAACCTGAAAAGACAAAATTTCCAAACACAAGATAGAATGTGTCTTCCACTCCCTCTTTTTCACTATAAAAAAGTGAATAAAATAAACATATCCTTCTAAACTTAAAATTTCAAGTGGATGCATGAGTCAGACTGTGATGAGCTGTACATTTTGCAAGTTATAACAACATATAAGCAAACTACTATGGAAAAAGTCTAGCCACAAGCTGCTTTTTCCTCCTTCTTCTATATAAATTAGGTTTCTAAAACCAAACCAAACTCCCACGCATCAGTTACAAACTTTATTTTTGTTTCATTTTTAAATGACCCAACCAAAAATCCCTAAACCGAAATACCACAACTTTCTGCCTTCTCCTTCCCAGTTTACCCAAAATAGGATTCTGGAGTTAAACTATCTTGATTACAATTACATAGTCATTTAAAAAGTATATGATGGTATATTTCTCCATCTATTAGTGTCCTCTTTGATTTCTTTCATCAGTGTTTTATAGTTTTCTATATATAGGTCTTTAGTTTCTTTAGGTAGATATATTCCTAAGTATTTTATTTTTTTCGTTGCAATGGTGAATGGAATTGTTTCCTTAATTTCTTTTTCTACTTTCTCATTATTCGTGTATAGGAATGCAAGGGATTTCTGTGTGTTGATTTTATATCCTGCAACTTTACTATGTTTATTGATTAGCTCTAGTAATTTTCTGGTGGAGTCTTTAGGGTTTCCTATGTAGAGGGTCATGTCATCTGCAAACAGTGAGAGTTTTATTTCTTCTTTTCCAATTTGGATTCCTTTTATCTCTTTTTCTGCTCTGATTGCTATGGCCAAAACTTCCAGAACTATGTTGAATAGTAGTGGTGAAAGTGAACAACCTTGTCTTGTTCCTGACTTTAGGGGAAATGCTTTCATTTCAATTTTTCACCATTGAGGATAATGTTTGCTGTGAGTTCATCATATGTAGCTTTTATTATGTTGAAGTGTGTTCCTTCTATTCCTGCTTTCTGGAGAGTTTTTATCATAAATGGATATTGAATTTTGTCAAAGGCCTTCTCTGCATCTATTGAGATAATCATATGGCTTTTATTTTTCAGTTTGCTAATGTGGTGAATTACATTGATTAATTTGTGAATATGGTGCACAGGGATGATCCAGAGAGATGATATGGGGTGGGAGGTGGGAGGGGGGTTCAGGATTGGGAACTCATGTACACCTGTGGTGGATTCATGTCAGTATATGGCAAAACCAATACAATATTGTAAAGCAAAATAAAGTAAAAATAAAAATTAAAAAAAATAAAATCTTAACTGTTTTCAAAAAAAATAAAAATAAAAAGTATATGGTCCCATCGGGTCTTTGAGGTATACTGATATTCTTGAGCATAATATCTTATCAATATTAACTCTCTGGTCCCCAAAGGAAACTAGTTTTCTTCAAAAAGTGATCTCATTAATCACTATAGAGCGCACTTTGGCAGCATCTACCAACATCTATCATCTATTTATCACAAATATACTGATTCTTCTACTAGAATTTCCTTGTTAGGAATTTATCCTCCAATTGTATTTCAAAAATTTTGTACAGGTATATGTACAAAGATATGTACTGCAGCATTGTTTTGTAAGAGCAAAAGATTGAAAACAACCCAAATGTCCACTGACACAGGACTATTTAATAAATGAAGGAAGGTCAGTACAATGGAAAGTTGTTCCGAAGTTGAAAAGCACAAGGCAGTTCCAATTGGATCTATATGGAATACTCAATGAGATACAGTATGAAAAGAGAAAAAAAAACAAACTAGGTTTTATAGAAGTATGCAAGGTATACAAATGTTTATAGTTATCAGTTCAGTTCAGTTCAGTTGCTCAGTTGTGTCCGACTTTTTGCGACCCCATGAATTGCAGCACAAATCGCAGCCTCCCTGTCCATCACCAACTCCCAGAGTTCACTCAGACTCACGTCCATCAAGTCCGTGATGCCATCCAACCATCTCATCCTCTGTCGTCCCCTTCTCCTCCTGCCCCCAATCCTTCCCAGCATCAGGATCTTTTCCAATGAGTCAACTCTTCGCATTTATAGTTATAAGTACATATATATATACACACTCATAAGTAAATATGATATCTCTGGAAGAATACATAAGAAATTGGTAATAGAATTTACTTGTGAGATAGGATCAAATATCAACTACTGTACAGTGTTCAAGAAACTTATATCTATTAGCTTTAAAATATAAATTATGTGCCTATATTATCTATTAAAATAAAGTAACCATCTTAAAAGATAATATTCATCTAGAAAGCATTGTTTATATTGAAAATGATGAAGAAGAGAAACACTGCTTATGAGAAAAAGAAAATAAACATGCTAGAGAAAATAAAACCTAGCCGAAGAACACAAATGATTTCAAGCTGTTAGTATTTAGTGCTAACGTTTAAAAATATTTCTGAGAAGATTGCAGTGTGGTAAAGATCACCACTATTTGCATGCATTTTGTTGTGGCAAAGAATTGGAAAGAGAATATTTGTCAGCAACAATTAGAAAAAAAATTAAAAGTAAAATACTGTTGGCTGATTGGATATTTTCAAACCACACATGAGGAAATAGAATTTATTCAAAGTGGTTGGAGTAAAGGAGAGCTAAGTTCCTAGAAAGAAGCTAGATTTTTCTTTCATGAGTCAGAAGCAATGCCTGCGTCTTTATTACCACCTGTATGTTCCTACAAATTGAGGTTCAGGTACAGTAAACCCTAGCATTTCTTAATTTGTGAAAGAATGAGCTGTAATGAGAAATTTCCTCTAAAAGCTTAATTTGCTGGTTGGGAGGGAAGAACTGCAGTTCACTCTTCTAGAGCTATAAATCCATGACATATTCAGCCAATTTATCAAGCTGGTTAGAATTATATGCTTTGTGCTTTTGGCTGATTGCTTCTTGATTCTTCTTGTCTCTAATGCTTTCCAACACTTTGGGATCATTTTAATAAGATCTAAGATTTATAAAGTTGTGCTGAGCACAATCAGACCTTAAAGAAATAAATTATCTGCATCCTCACCTTCACACGATGACTTCAACATCTTCAGTGACTGTTGACAGATAATAACAGGGATATTCTATCTATTGTAGGGAAGAGAATCATAACACTTGGACTTTTGAAAACGAATATCTTTAACTTTTAAACTGAAGCAAACCCAAGCAACATTAAAAAAGTTCTTAAACAGCAAATATGCATCATTATATAACATATGCATCTTTTTGTTACTTATTATCCTCTTCCTCTACTCTCAGTAATCCAGATCCTTTTTCCTAAATCATATTCTCTATGCAACTTATATTTAGTTGTTATTCAGTAGGTAAATATTAATTATTTTCATAATAAATTTTATATTTTAATAACATACATAATTTTAATATGCTTTGACATGCATTATTTTATTACAATTTTCCAATAAGCCCATATAGGAATTCAGAATAAAAATAATTAATGCCAGAATATTTTACATGAGGAAACTGATATTCATAGTTTTGTTTTAAGAAAATTACTTAAAGTTCTATGAATAATATAGAATAAAAGAGAAAACACACTCCAGTCTAACTTCTCCTCTATTGGAACAGCAAATATGCCCCTCCTACCAAAAAAAAAAAAAAACTGCCACAGAAATTGGTGCTAATGGGACAAGATAGTACCTGTTTCCTAAGGATTTAATAAAAATTTTAGTTAGTAGGTCTTCTTAATGAGAGGTCGAATTGCTTATCATATAATGCTCTGAAAGATCCCTTGATTGACTGAAAATCTCTTTACTATCACAGAGAAAACTCTTGTCAAAAGGCTTTATCCTTTGATAAGAGGTGACTGAAAGTACTGTCTTTCATCCATCACCGTCACCATACAGATTTCCAGACGATGAGTGCCAGACAAAGAACTATCATTGTTTAAATCTTAATTTTGTTTTCTTTACAAGTATATAATGACATACAATAAAATATTTTAAAGTATTTTTGATAAGCATTTGTTCCTGGAAAAATATCTACTAAATAGTAAGTTTAAAGATTAAATTCAAAAAGCAATGGCAAAGAATGATTTCCACAGCTTCCTCATTTCTCAACTACTATCATAGGTTGAACTCTGTCCTTTTCAAAAACAGATTTGTATATTGAGGCCCTAACCTCCAGTACCTCATAAGGTAACCCAATTTGAAAATATAGAGTAGTTGCAGGTGTGATTCATTAAGACGAGTTTATAATGGAGAAAGTTGGGCCCCTAATCCAGTATGTCTGGTACCTTTATAAGAAGGAAAATTTGAACACAGACACATGCGCAGGGAGAACACCACTTAGAAATAAAGGAAGAAATTAGTGATGCTTGAGCCAGAGCTTCCCTGATGGCTCAGACGGTAAAGAATCTGCCTAAAAGTAGGCTTGGGTTTGACCTCTGGGTCAGGAAGATCCCCTGGTGAAAAGAACGGCTACCCACTCCAGTATTCTTGCCTGGGAAATTCCATGGACAGAGGGATGTCTTTCACTTTCATGCTCACTCACTCTATAAGCCAAGGAATGCCAACGATTGCCAGCAAATCCCCCAGTTCAGTTCAGTTCAGACACTTAGTTGTGTCCGGCTCTCTGCGACCCCATGGACTGTAGCGTGACAGGCTTCCCTGTCCATCACCAACTCCTGGCACTTGCTCAAACTCATGTCCATAGAGTCAGTGATGCCATCCAACCATCTCATCCTCTGTTGTCTCCTTCTCCTCCTGCCTTCAATCTTTCCCAGCATCAGGGTCTTTTCCAATGAGTCAGTTCTTCTTACCCAGAGTAGTAAAAACTCATGGAACAGACTCTCCTTCACCATCATCAGAAGTAGCCATTCCTGTGGTCCCCTTAATCTCAGACGACTAGCCTCCACACTGAAAGACTGTACATTTCTATTCTTGAAGCCACTCACTTTGAGGTATTTGTTCCCACAACCCTAGCAAACTAAAATACCCACCAATACCCACCAAAGAACAGGATCATCTTCTCAGTTTCTTTTCTAATTTAAGAATTCCAGGAACATATGTAATTTTAAGATGCATAGCTGGCAACACTGGGGAATTGGTAACAAAAATGACCAAGAGAAGAAATAATCAAGATTGAAGAAAAGAGGAGGATGATAAAGGACAAGAACCCATTCAGGACAGATGAAAGGAAAACTTCCGGGCTGAGAATTAAGTATATGTGAGAGAAAGGTGTTGGGAAGGGGCTACTATAACAGAGTGTGAGTCAGACAGTGACAGAGAAAGAAGAATTTTAAGCTGTTTGTGTGCACAGAAAGTGCTCCCCCAAACTCCCAGCACATGCATACACCCTTCCAAATTTAAACATTTGTAAAAATTAAGTAAAAATATCAATGATAAATATATGGATATATTTAAATATATATATATATATGTTTTTCCTTGCTAAATGTTATTTCTTCAAATCAACACTGCATGAAGACTAAGCCAAAAATTATTAGGTGTATGCTTAATGCATTCCATTAGCTATCAATTACATTAATGCATATCTTACATTTATATTATATGTATGCAAAACATATTATATGTATTGTAATATTTTGTTGAATTTTAAAATATGGATTATATGAATATATATGAAAGTACAGATAGCACCTGCTCACCTCACAGGCTTTATATTTCCACCTTATTTAATAAAACAAAACATGAATTAATTTCTACCACTATCATCATCCAGGACTTTCCTCATAGCTCAGTTGGTAAAAAGTCTGCCTGCAATGCAGGAGACCTGGGTTCGATTCCTGGGTTGGGAAGATCCCCTGGAGAAAGAAACAGCAACCACCCACTCCAGTATTCTTGCCTGGAGAATCCCACAGGCAGAGGAGCCTGGCAGGCCACAGTCCACGGGGTCACAAGATTCAGACATGACTTAGCAACTAAACCACTACCATCATCATAAGTTAGCACAAATGTAGTGGCTGAAACAACACACATTTATTATTTACTGTTTTGGAGATCAGAAATCTGACATGGGTCTTACTAAGCTAAGATCAATATGCCAGCCAAGATGAATTCCTCTTGGAGGTTCTTGGGAGAGAATCCTCCCTTTTCCTTTTTCAGTTCTTAGAGACTGCCTACATTCTTGGTTCACAATCACTTCCTGCATCTTCCAAGAAACATCGATGGGTCTAGTCCTCATATCATAGATTTCTGCCCTCTTCATTTGCCTGTCTTCCTCCTTTGAAGACTCATGTGATTACACTGAGTCTGCCCAGAAATCCGAAATGACTTCCCTATCATAAAGTCAGCCGAAGAGCAGCCTTAATTCCACCTGCAAGCTTCATCCCCATTTGCCACATAAGGTGAAGTTTTACAGGATCCAAGGATAAGGATGTGGACATCATGGTTGGGGTGACAGCATTAGTCTATCAGATATTGTTGTTCAGTCGCTAAGTCATGTCTGATTTTTTGCAACCCCATGAACTTCAGCATGCCAGGCCCCTCTGTCCTCCACTGTCTCCCAGAGTTTGAATAAGTTCATGTCCTGAGTTGGCAATGCTATCTAAACATCTCAGCCTCTGCTTCCCTCTTCTCCTTTTGTCTTCAATTTTTCACAGTATCAGGGTCTTTCCCAATAACTCTGCTCTTTACTGCAGGTGGCCAAAGCATTGGAGCTTCAGCATCAGTTCTTCCAGTGGATATTCAGGATTGATTTCCTTTAGGATTGACTGGTTGGATCTCCTTGCTGTCCAAGAGACTCACAAATCTTCTCCAGCACCACAATTAAAAAGCATCCATTCTTTGGCATTCAGTCTTCTTTATGGTCCAACACTCACTTCCATATTTGATTACATGAAAAACATAACTTTGACTATATGGACCTTTGTGGACAAAGAGATATCTCTACTTTTTAATATGCTGTTTAACTTTGTCATAGCTTTCCTTCCAAGGAGCAAGAGTCTTTTAATTTCATGGCTACAATCACCATCCATAGTGATTTTGGAGCCCAAGAAAATAAAATCTGTCACTGTTTCCACTTTCCCCCTTCTATTTGCCATGAAGTGTTGGGATCAGATGCTATGATCTTAGTTTTTTGAATGTTGAGTTTTAAGCCAGTATTTTTTTTTTCTCTCCTCTTTCACCCTCCTCAAGAGGCTCCTTAGTTCTTCTTCACTTTCTGCCATTAGAGTGGTATCATCTGCATATCTGAAGTTGTTGGAATTTCTTCTGGTAATCTTGATTCCAGCTTGTGAGTCATCCAGCCTGGCATTTTGCATGATGTACTCTGCATTTAGGTTAAATAATCAGGGTGACAATATATTTTGCTTGAATAAAAATGTCTTCATTTTGACTTTTGAGAATTAAGGGTTTTATTTCATTTAAATTTTAAATTGTATGTGTTTTACTTTTACCCCATGGAAATATTACTTGCAGCCAGCAATATCTTTCAAAGCTTGAAACAGGAATGTCTCCCACCTATAAGTCTTCTACAGTATGACCTTGAACTTTCCCATATTGAGAGTGGGAGTCTATGTCATGCTATTGCCCCCACCAAATCTGGCCGTTTTGTGACTCTCTTGTAACCAATAGACTCTAGCAAAATGTGACTATATAACTTCCATACACATTCAAAAATGTTTATGCAAATTTCACGTTTTTCATAGCTACTTCTTCTGAGTTCTGAGTGGCCATTTTGGTCTCACTATCCTGAGGCCACTTGGCAAAGTATAGGCCACTAGGAGAGACCACATACTCTGGTCATAGCCTCCGGTATGGCCCCAGTTAACAACCAGAATCAGCCAAGACACATATGAATGAAGACTCCTAAATGTCTCCATTCCCCAGCTGCTGAGTAACCCCAGCTGTCTTGTCCTAGACGAGAATTCAGACATTTTGGAACAGAAACAAGCCCTTGGCTCCATGCCCTGTCCAAATTCCTGGCTCACAGATTTTTCAAGCACAATAAAAATGTTGTTTCAAGACACTAAGTTTTATGGTAATTGGTTAAGCAACCATAGTAACTGGAACACTAGTGAACTATCTTTTGATCTATTTTTATTGTTCCAGAAATTTATTGGTCTCATTTCTCTTTATTTAATATGTACCATCACTCTGGTTGCTTTCAGATTTCTCTTTTTGTCTTTGCGAGAGAAAGACATTTGCAAAGAAAAGTAAGGTATACCATAGGAGTAAGTAAAGAAACAAAATAGGTAATATGAGTTTAAATAAAAACACCACCTACCTCTGCTTCTGGAATGCAGAATTGCTTCTAACAAATCAAGCTTCCATTTGAGAATGCCTAGAAAACTACATAAAGTGTTTTTAAAGTATGTTTGACAATGTTAGAGAACAATCAAGACAGTAAGAACTTGAGCGGCAAGATCTTAGGAAGAAGGAATGTAGAGAAGTGAGCCCCCAAAATAGCCCAGTGCTATTTTTCTCCTCAAAGTTTTTTGCTGATTCATGAATAGACACCTATTCTGAGAACTTCAAGTAGTTTAATAGGAATATGAGGACCAAACATTCTGAGAGTTTCAGATGGTTTAATAGG
The DNA here is from genome assembly GCF_001704415.2 of Capra hircus. NCBI lineage: Eukaryota > Metazoa > Chordata > Mammalia > Artiodactyla > Bovidae > Capra > Capra hircus. The sequence goes on along the minus strand of NC_030816.1, from coordinate 1,243,642 downwards.
AATATACAAGGACCAAATTCAAGTTCATGGCTTCCTAAGGATAGGTTTTTGTGTCAAGCTTTAAAAGATATTGTTATCCACAAGTATTATTTCTAGAGGGTAAAAGTAAATCAAGTAAAACCTAAAATTTTTTTAAAAAAGACCTTAATTCTTAAAAGTCAAAATAAATTTATTTTCAGAATTTTTATTTATATTCAGGTATGTATTCTTCAGAATTCCATCAGGTACTAAAGAAATATAACTCAGGAGAAAGTGGAAAGAGTAAGATTTTTATTTAAAAAAAAAATTTTAAAAAAACACTAAGATTTATCTCAAAAGTTGTTCAATATCAGGCTGAATTAAAATGACCTTCCTCTACTTAACTTCCTGTCAGTTTGAAAGCAAATGACTCAGCAAAAGGGTGCTTCCTCTGTCTGGCCCACAATAGTCTCTTTTTCTTTCATTCAAAGATGTCTTTAAAGTCATTGAACTCAATGGGTGGGAGATCATGGGGAAAAGCTGCTACAGTAAGAGACAATTGCTGATCCTTTTACCTTGAAACATTGTTCATTCGACAGGTAGCCAAACCAGAAAGAAACACAGCTAAGGAATTAGCCATGACATTTGGACCATGAAGAGAGTCAATTTTGAAACTTCTGATAAAAAATTTGGCTTTAATTTGGCAATTAAAGCCTATGGCCAACTATACTTTGAAATCACTGAAAGTCATCCCTTACCCTTAGATTACTGTACTAGAACTTACTTTTTCAACAACTTAACTTTGTGAAATGTAGATGAAGTGTTTCACTAATGTTCATTTCATTTTCAACATTGCAATAGAAAAAGTCAACTTCAGTCACAAGATACACTCTGAATATGCCAAAAGAGGACAATCTGTAAGATGAAGAATTCATAATTTCATCTCTGTGTGGCTGCCATCATTGAGTTTCTGAGCTAATTGTGAAAAATATGTGTAACCCCGAAGACTTTGGAAAGGAAGTTTCTTTCAGTTCAGTTTCAGTTCAGTCGCTCATTCATGTCCGACTCTTTGCAACCCCATGAATCGCAGCACGCCAGGCCTCCCTGTCCATCACCTTCTTCTGGAGATCACTCAGACTCACATCCATCGAGTCAGTGATGCCATCCAGCCATCTCATCCTCTGTCGTCCCCTTCTTCTCCTGCCCCCAATCCCTCTGAGCATCAGAGTCTTTTCCAATGAGTCGACTCTTCGCATGAGGTGGCCAAAGTACTTGAGTTTCAGCTTTGGCATCATTCCTTCCAAAGAAATCCCAGGGTTGATCTCCTTCAGAATGGACTGGTTGGATCTCCTTGGAGTCCAAGGGACTCTCAAGAGTCTTCTCAAACACCACAGTTCAAAAGCATCAATTCTTCGGTGCTCAGCCTTCTTCCCAGTCCAACTCTCACATCCATACATGACCACTGGAAAAACCATAGCCTTGACTAGACGGACCTTAGTCGGCAAAGAAATGTCTCTGCTTTTGAATATACTATCTAGGTTGGTCATAACTTTTCTTCCAAGGAGTAAGTGTCTCTTAATTTCATGGCTGCAGTCACCATCTGCAGTGATTTTGGAGCCCCGAAAAATAAAGTCTGACACTGTTTCCACTGTTTCCCCATCTATTTCCCATGAGTGATGGGACTAAGTGCCATGATCTTCATTTTCTGAATGTTGAGCTTTAAGCCAACTTTTTCACTCTCTACTTTCACTTTCATCAAGAGACTTTTTAATTCCTCTTTACTCTCTGCCATAAGGGTGGTGTCATCTGCATATCTGAGGTTATTGATATTTCTCCTGGCAATCTTGATTCCAGCTTGTGTTCCTTCCAGTCCAGCGTTTCTCATGATGTACTCCGCACAGAAGTTAAAGAAGCAAGGTGACAATATACAGCCTTGACATACTCCTTTTCCTATTTGGAACCAGTCTGTTGTTCCATGTCCAGTTCTAACTGTTGCTTCCTGACCTGCATACAGATTTCTCAAGAGGCAGGTCAGGTGGTCTGGTATTCCCATCTCTTGAACAATTTTCCACAGTTTCTTGTGATCCACACAGTCAAAGGCTTCGGCATAGTCAATAAAGCAGAAATAGATGTTTTTCTGGAACTCTTTTCCTTTTTCCATGATCCAGCAGATGTTGGCAATTTGATCTCTGGTTCCTCTGCCTTTTCTAAAACCAGCTTGAACATCAGGGAGTTCACGGTTCATGTATTGCTGAAGCCTGGCTTGGAGAATTTTGAGCATTACTTTACTAGCATGTGAGATGAGTGCAGTTGTGCAGTAGTTTGAGCATTCTTTTGCATTGCCTTTCTTTGGAATTGGATTTCTTTTTGTTTTTATTTTCGGTTCCACACTTAGAAGAACTGAATGACATCATGTAGTACCTGAACCCAAATTTATTTTTCTGTCTTCTTTCTTACTCCTTTCTTACTTCTTTCTTCAAGTTCTAGTTCTCTGGCTATAAACCTTAATAGAATTTCCTTACTGTGTATCTCAATTAAAAGAAATTTTTTTTCTGTCGAAAATTTTTTAAAAAGAAAAAATTTAAATGACTCTGGGAAAAATTAGCATCATCTAGAGCAGAGATCTCCAACTTCCAGGTCACAGATGGCAACCCTTGTCAGATCAGTGAAGTGTAGTCACTTAGTCATGTCCAACTCTTTGCGACCCCATGGACTGTAGCCTATCAGGCTCCTCCATCCATGGGATTTTCCATGCAAGAGTGCTGGAGTGGATTGCCATTTCCTTCTCCAGGGTATCTTCCCGACCCAAGAATCGAACTCGGGTCTCCCGCATTGCAGGCAGACGCTTTACCATCTGAGCCACCAGGGAAGTCAGATCAAAGGTGTCATTAAATTAGAAATAAAGTGCACAATAAATGTAATGAGCTTGAATCATCCCCCACTCCGCAGTTCATGGAAAACTATCCTACAAAACTGGTCCCTGGTGCCAAAAAGATTGTGAAAGTTGCTTGGTTCGTGTCTGACTGTTTTGTGACCCCAAGGACTATAGGGTCCATGGAATTCTCTAGGCCAGAATACAGAACCTTTCCCTGCTCCAGGGGATCTTCTCAACCCAGGGACTGAACTCAGGTCTCCCACATTGCAGGTGGATTCTTTACCAGCTGAGCAACAAAGGAAGCCCAAGAAGACTGAAGTTGGTAACCTATTTATTCTCCAGCAGATCTTCCTGAGCCAGGAATCGAACAAGGGTCTCCTGAATTGCAGGTGGATTCTTTACCATCTGAGCTATTAAGGAAGCTGCCAAAAAGGTTGGGGGACCACAAATTGGAGACTGCTAATATAACACTGTAAATAATTTCCATACTTTAATCATATTACTTGGCATTAAATGAAAACATTACTTGGAACATCATGTAGTATGACCAAATAACCAAATAACTAAATATATATCACACATCTATTTCTGCTTTATAGACTATGCCAAAGCCTTTGACTGTGTGGATCATAGTAAACTGGACAATTCTGAAAGAGCTGGGAATACCAGACCACCTGACCTGTCTCTTGAGAAACCTGTATGAAGGTCAGGAAGCAACAGTTAGAACTGGACATGGAACAGACTGGTTCCAAATAGGAAAAGAAGTACATCAAGGCTGTATATTGTCACCCTACTTATTTAACTTATATGCAGAGTAATTCATGAGAAATGCTGGGCTGGATGAAGCACAAGCTGGAATCAGGATTGCAGGGAGAAATATCAAAAACTTCACATATGCAGATGATATCACCCTTATGGCAGAAAGTGAAGAAGAACTAAAGAGCTTCTTGATGAACGTGAAAGAGGACAGTGAAAAAGTGGGCTTAAAGCTCAACATTCAGAAAATGAAGATTATGGCATCCAGTCCCATCACTTCATGGGAAACAGATGGGGAAACAGTGGAAATGGTGGCTGACTTTATTTTTGGGGGCTCCCAAATCACTGCAGATGGTGATTGCAGCTATGAAATTAAAAGATGCTTACTCTTTGGGAGAAAAGTATGACCAACCTAGTTCAGTTCAGTTCAGTTCAGTTCAATCTCTCAGTCGACCCCATGAATTGCAGCACTCCAGGCCTCCCTGTCCATCACCAACTCCCAGAGTTCACTCAGACTCACATCCATCGAGTCGGTGATGCCATCCAGCCATCTCATCCTCTGCTGTCCCCTTCTCCTCCTGCCTTCAATCCCTCCCTGCATCAGAGTCTTTTTCAATGAGTCAGGTCTTCACATGAGGTGGTCAAAGTACTGGAGTTTCAGCTTTAGCATCATTCCTTCTAAAGAACACCCAGGACTGATCTCCTTTAGAATGGACTGGTTGGATCTTCTTGCACCAACCTAGATAGCATATTAAAAAGCAGAGACATTGCTTTGTCAACAAAGGTCCGTCTAGTCAAGGCTATGGCTTTTCCAGTGGTCATATATGCATGTGAGAGTTGGACTATAAAGAAGGCTGAGTGCCGAAGAATTGATGCTTTTGAACTGTGGTGTTGGAGAAGACTCTTGAGAGTCCCTTGGACTGCAAGGAGATTCAGCCAGTCCATCATAAAGGAGATCAGTTCTGGGTGTTCATTGGAAGGACTGGTGTTGAAGCTGAAACTCCAATACATTGGCCACCTGATGCAAAGAGCTGACTCATTTGAAAAGACCCTGATGCTGGGAAAGATTGAGGGCAGCAGGAGAAGGGGACAACAGAGGATGAGATGGCTGGATGGCATCACCAACTCAATGGACATGAGTCTGGGTAAACTCTGGGAATTGGTGATGGACAGGGAGGCCTGGCTGGCTGTGGTTCTTGGGGTGGCAAAGAGTCAGACATGACTGAGCGACTGAACTGAACTGAACTGATATCATACATAAAGTTCTATTGAGGCTTCTCAGGTGGATTTAGTGATAAAGAATGCACTTGCCAATGCAGGAGACATTAGAGACATGGGTTCGATCCTGGATCAGGAAGATCCCCTGGAGGAGGGCATGCCACCCACTCCAGTATTCTTGCCTGGAGAATCCCATGGACTGAGAAGCCCAGCAAGCTACACTCCATAGGTTCACAAAGAGCTGGACAGGACTGAAGTGACTTAGCATGCATGCATATAGTTATATTAATATATTTGGTGTGCATTTTTATAATATATTAAATATTTATTTAACTATATTTAAGAATCAAGCTGAAGCTCCAGTACTTTGTCCACCTGATATGAAGAGTCAACTCAATGGAAAAAACGCTGATGCTAGGAAAGACTGAAGGCAAAACGAGAAGGGGGCAGCAGAAAATGAGATGGTTAGATAGCATCATCAACTCAATGGACATGAATTTGAGCAAACTCCAGGAAATAGTGGAGAATAGACGAGCCTAACATTGTACAGTCCATGGGGTCTCAAAGAGTTCAACATGGCTTAGAGGCTGAACAACAATATGATATTTAAAAATTTAAGAATGAATGTATATAGCAACCACAAATGCGAGAGCTAAAAAATTAAACAATTGAAACTAAGACTCAATATATGGTTTTAACAGGAGATTAGACCTTACCATAGAGAAAAATAGAACACTGAATGGAATAAAGATCAATAAGAAATACCCAGACTAAAGCAAAGATAGATTAAAGGATGGACAACAGAGAAAATACATAATTATTGAGAAGGAATATAATCAATAGTTTTAACAGATCTGTAAATGGTACTACAGGAGAAGACATAGAAGAAAATGAGCAGAAAAAATATTTGAAAAGATAATGACTGATAATTTTCCAAAAGCCACAGATTTAAGATGTGCAGCAAATAAAACTACACCTAGAGAAAAATAGCAACTTTGCTGAAATTCAAAGAGAAATAGGACATATGTTAGGCAGCCTGAGAATGAAACACACATAACTTTCAAAGGAGCAATGATATGAGTCTCAGTGTATTTACTTTTCTTTATTTTTGATTCTGTTTTTAAAAAATATTTAGTTGAAGTACAGTTGATGTACAATATTATGTTACAGGTGTACAATGTAGTGAGTCATAATTATTAAAGGTTATATGCCATTTATAGTTATTATGGGGCTTCCCAGGTGACACTAGTGGTAAAAAATTAAAAAAAAAAAAACCTTCCTGTCAATGAAGGAGACATAAGAGATGTGGGTTTGAGCCCTAGATTGGAAAAAATCCCTTGGAGGAGGGCATGGTAACCCACTCCAGTATTTTTGCCTGGAGAATCGCATGGACAGAGGAGCCTAGAGGGCTACAGTCCATAGGACTGCAGAGAGGGACACGACTGAAGAGACTTTACATACAACAGTTATTGGCTGTATTCTGTGTGTTGTGCAATATATCCTTGTAGAGTATGCATAATGGTTGTGCTTCTTAATCCCCTATACCTATGTTGCCCCTCTCTTGTTCCACTCCTCCTGGTCACCACTAGTTTGTTCTCTATATAAGTGTCTGCTTTTTATTGTTGTTATATTCACTATCGGGTAGTGTTTTTTAGATTCCACATCAGTTCAGTTCAGTCGCTCAGTCGTGTCTGACTCTGCGACCCCATGAATCGCAACACACCAGGCCTCTCTGTCCATCACCAACTCCTGGAGTTCACTCAGACTCACATCCATCGAGTCAGTGATGCCATCCAGCCATCTCATCCTCTGTCATCCCCTTCTTCTCCTGCCCCCAATCCCTCCCAGCATCAGAGTCTTTTCCAATGAGTCAACTCTTCACATGAGGTGGCCAAAGTACTGGAGTTTCAGCTTTAGCATCATTCCTTCCAAAGAAATCCCAGGGTTGATCTCCTTCAGAATGGACTGGTCGGACCTCCTTGCAATCCAAGGGACTCTCAAGAGTCTTCTCCAACACCGCAGTTCAAAAGCATCAGTTCTTCGGCACTCAGCTTTCTTCACAGTCCAACTCTCACATTCATACATGATTCCACATACATGATATCATATAGTATTTATCTTTCTCTATCTGACTTATTTCACTAAACATAATACCCCTACCCATGTTGTGGCAAATGGCAAAGAACCCATTCTTTTTTATAGTTAAGCAGTATCCCATTGTGTGTGTGGGTGTGTGTGTGTGTGTGTGTGTACCACATCTTTTTTTTCCATCCTTCTGTTCCATGATGGACACAGGTTGCTTCCACGTCTTGGCAATTGTAAATAATTCTGCTATGAACATTGAGGTGCAAGTATCTTTTCAAATTAATGTTTTTAGAGGTTTTTTTGGGGTGTATATATTTAAGAATGGAATTTCTGCGTCATATAATAGCTATATTTTTAGTTTTTGAAAAACTTCCAGACCCTTTTCCTGTGTTTCCCAAATTTACATTCCAACCAACCATGTACAAGGGTTTGCTTTTCTCCACACCCTCACCAAAATTTGTTGTTGGTGTTAGTTTGTTATTAGCCATTCAAACATATATGAGCTGGTGTCTCATTGTCAGTGAACTTTCAAGAGAGGTATAGTAGCCAGAAGACAGTTTTAAAATAAAGAAAGAAGAGTAAATTACTGCCAACCTACAATACTATATAAAGCAAAAATATTCTTCCAAAATGACATTGCAGGTAACAAAAATGAAAATAATTAATCAAGAAGATTGAATTAAAAGAATATAAAACGAGTCAGAGAACAAAGATTAAGACAGTAAATTTCAATACAAATAAATCTGTACAAAACATAATTAATAAAGGGAATTCTTTAGAGAAAATAAAATAATTCTGGATAGGAACACAGGTATATATGTAAAGAACAACAGAAAATAAATATGTGAAGAAAATCTAAAATGATACTCATTGTATAAAAAAATGAAGGGCTTATACACATGATTATAACAGAGAACAAAAAAGTACAAAAGATGAGCATGCTAATAGATTTAAAATGTGCTAAGCTCCATTCAGTGTTCAGGAATTGGCAAAAGTATTTATGTTAGATTTTGATGAAGTAAAATGCAATTTTAGGTTGATCATTAATAAAGTTAAAAATTTCAGCTAAGAAGTGAACTCCAAGAAGAAATAGAATAATAGAAATATTTAATAAATCCCCAAAATGTAAGAAAGGAGAAAAAGAAAAGAATAAAAACGAGTCAGAGAACAAAGATTAAGACAGTAGATTTCAATACAAATAAACCTGTAACTGAATTACACTGTATTAAGATTAAATTCATTTATAAGAGATACGATTCAGTTTTTAAAAGTTGAAAGAAAAATCTTTTCAGATTTATAAAGTAACAAGTACACAAGACCACAAACTAAAAAATTCGCAAAGCTAAAAAATACTACCTTATGACCCAGCAATCCCACTGCTGGGCATACACACCGAGGAAACCAGAATTGAAAGAGACACATGTACCCCAATGTTCATCGCAGCACTGTTTATAATAGCTAGGACATGGAAACAACCTAGATGTCCATCAGCAGATGAATGGATAAGAAAGCGGTGGTACATATACACAATGGAGTATTACTCAGCCGTTAAAAAGAATTCATTTGAATCAGTTCTGATGAGATGGATGAAACTGGAGCCGATTATACAGAGTGAAGTAAGCCAGAAAGAAAAACACCAATACAGTATACTAACACATATATATGGAATTTAGGAAGATGGCAATGACGACCCTGTATGCAAGACAGGGAAAGAGACACAGATGTGTATAATGGACTTTTCGACTCAGAGGGAGAGGGAGAGGGTGGGATGATTTGGGAGAATGACATTCTAACATGTATACTATCATGTAAGAATTGAATCGCCAGTCTATGTCTGATGCAGGATACAGCATGCTTGGAGCTGGTGCATGGGGATGACCCAGAGAGATGTTATGGGGAGGGAGGTGGGAGGGGGGTTCATGTTTGGGAACGCATGTAAGAATTAAAGATTTTAAAATTTAAAAAAATAAAAAAAATAAAAAATAAAACATTTTAAATCTTAAAAAAAATAAAAAATACAGATGTATGTCAAGTGGACATGAAGGCAAGAAGTAAATTAAACAAAGTGGGATGTTTCATAATGATAGAAGGATCAATTGGAAGTAAAATAAATTCTACATATATATGCCTCTCATAATGCAGATTCTAAGTACATCAGGTGAGTTAGAGGGTTAAATAGAAAAGCATATAATCATAGTGCAAGGTTTTAATATACCTCCCTCAGTAACTGACAGAACAAGCAAACAAACAATATAAATAGTGGATTTAAACACCATGACTACAAACTTGGTCAAATTACCATTGAACCTAACAAACACAGAATACATACTCTACCAAAGTGTATACGAACATTTTTCAAAACTTATCATATGTTGGGCACAATGAAACCTCAATAGTATTAAAAATATTAAAATCATTAAGAACTGATTTTTTATTATAAGGACACCAGACTAGAAATCAATATTTAAGTTATCTCTAAGTCCCAAAATATTTAGAAATTGAATACTGAGGCTTTAGTGACCCATAGGGAATTCCCAGGTGGTGCTAGTGATATAGAACCCATCACCAATGCAGGAGATGCAAGGGACAAGGGTTCAGTCTCTGGGTTGGGAAGATCCCTTGGAGGAGGGCATGGCAACTCACTCCTGTATTCTTGCCTGGAAAATCTCATGGACAGAGGAGCCTAGAGGTCTACAGTCCATAGGGTTGCTGAGTTGGACATGACTGAAGCAACTTATTGCACATGCACAGACCCAGAGATCAGAAAAAATACAGAAATTTAAAAATAGAAAATATTATTTAAGTCAGTGAAGTCACTCAGTCATGTCCGACTCTTTGTGACCCCATGGACTGTAGCCTACCAGGCTCCTCCGTCCATGGAATATTCCAGCCAAGAGTACTGGAGTGGGTCACCATTTCCTTCTCCAGGGGATCTTCCCAACCCAGGGATCAAACCTGGGTCTCCCGTACTACAGGCAGATGCTTTACTGTCCGAGCCACCAGGGAAGCCCATTCTTTAAGTTAAGGATAATGAAAATACAATATATTAAACCTTGTGAAAATTAGGCAAAGCAATACTAAAGATGCAGTCTTAGTTGCAAATATTAGAAAAAAGAAAAGATTCAGTGTGAATTAATGGTGTAAATATTTTTGTGTTTAGAAATTTTTTGAGCAGCAAATTAAACACAGAAATAGAAGGGATAAAATGATAAGAAAAAAGGAGAGCCTAATTAATGAAATAAAAAAACAAATGTACAGCAAAAAGAATAAACAAAGCTAAATTTGGTTGAACCAAAAAAAAATTCTAGTAATCCCTACTGAAAGTAATTATGTATAAATTACCTACTCCAACAAGGAAAAACATACAACTTTAAGATCTTATCAATGCTAAGGAAGATATGTTGATGAAATTGACAAATTCTGAGAAAAACATCGCCAATAAAAACTGAGAAAAGCATAGCCAATAAAAACAGACAGACAAAACTGAAAGACTTAAGAGTCATGCACCAAAAAAGTTAAATATCTTTGCACAAAGAAACTCTAGTCACAGGATTCTGTACTACTAAATTCTTCTAAACATTTTGGGAAAAAATCACCAATCTTAAACAGGATTGAAATTACTTTTTGAAATTAGATAATAGGAAAAGAGAAAATATTTCCTGACTCACGCGTGACACCAGGTAACTCTGATTTCAAACCATAACAAGGACATTATAACAAAGGAAAATTATAGGTCACCCTCATAATCATATCTGCAAACTCAAATAATCAAAATATGAACAAAATAAATCTATCCATACAGGAGAAATGTAATATATCATTACTGAGAGGGTTTTATTATTATTGTTATTTCAAGATTGCCATTGTCTACTCTTAGAAAGCAACCAATGTAAATACTGTTTTGATGAATAAAAGGGAAAGTGAACTTGCTACTCTGGATAAATGAAATGTAATCCCATGGGAAAGTTGGAGAACTGGTGTAAAATACAAACTTCAGACTGCGCTATACAACAATTCTCATCAGTCATTGGTCGAGTTCTCCTAACAGAGTTAATTCCTTGGAAATTCTGGTTTGCTATTACAAGCAACAGAGTGTCCAGGGAACTGAGAATGCTTTCAAACACAAAAACACAAGCACACATACACGCAAAGCAGGTGTTGTCATTTGGAAGCTGAGCTGATGACGCGCACAAAGAGGTGACGACCAGAGGATCTGGTTGGGTTCCATTGAATTTATTTCTGCCTAAATAAAGGTATACCATGTTTATAGGTTTTTAAATAATGTTATAAAGTTATCAGTTATCCTCAGAATAATAGTGATTCAATGAAATCCAACTGAAAAATCCTAGAAAATTTCCATTAACTGGCTATTTCCAAAATTGATATGGAAATTTAAAGAGTTAAGGACAGCCAAAGCAATCTTGAAGAAAGTTAGAAAATTTACACAAACAGATATCAAGACTTATTTTAAACTTACAATAACTAAAAATATGTGGTATTGGCACAAGAACAGACAGACAATGAAACATTAAAAAGAATCAACAAACAGACCTACATATACGTAGACACATGCTGTGACAAAATTTATACTACACAGAGCCTCTGCATTTTCCAGAGAAACACAGAGGAGTATTTAAAGATATATACAAAAATATAGCAACGATATTTGTAAAAGGAAAAACTGGGAGAGATAAAATAGTTTTTTTAAAAATATGATATATTTATACAATGGAATAATATAGACTGACCAAGTCAATACTACTCCAGCAACATGGATTCATTTCTCAAAAATAATGTTAAAAGTCAAACATAAAAGTACACATGATATGATTTCATTGCAAAATTTCTAAAACAGATAAAACTAGTCTCTGGTTTCAGTGGTGTTAAAAGTGAGAATCAGGTCTCTGAGTAAAATGAAGAGGGGTCCTGTGAAGCAGTATGAAGGAGTCTTCTGTGATATCGGCAAGCATTTAATATTTACCTACCTGAGAAAAGTGATGTGGACATGCTCATCTGTGAAAATACATTAAGCCTATGATTTGTTTGGCTTCCCTGGTGGCTCAGATGGTAAAGAATGAGCCTGCAACACAGGAGGACCTGGATTCAATCCCTGGTTAGGAAGATCCCCTGGAGAAGGAAATGGCAAGCCACTCCAATATTCTTGTCTGGAGAATCCCATGGACAGAGGAACCTGGTGATCTACAGTCCATGGGGTCACAAAGAGTCAGACACGACTGAGCAACTAACACGTGATTTGTTTACAATTTGTTCACTTACAGTGTGCTTATTTTTCTACATACATGATTTACTTTCATTGAAATGTTTATTGACAAAAATATTTTAAAACAAATAACAGCCTATTCTCTATTGTTAATTTTCTTAATGTTAAATATATCTTACTAAGGCAAATATGACTTGAGTAAGGAAATTTTTATCAAATTTTGCCCCGTTCTTTGAATGGATTTCTTTTCTTCTGTTAATTACTAGTCAGTTCAGTTGCTCAGTTGTATCCAACTCTTTGCAATCCCATGGCATTTAGGCTGCCAAGGTCCTCTGTCCATAGAATTTTCCAAGCAAGAATACTGGAGTGGGTTGTCATTTCTTCGTCCAGGGGATCTTCCTGACCCAAGAATCTAACTCGTGTCTTCTGCATTGGCAGGAAGATTCTTTATCACAGAGCCACCTGGGAAGCCCATTAATTACTACTACACATAATATTTTATTGAATAAAAATTATGGCTGTGTGTACTTATTTATCACATATTTATGCATGTATCATTCTGTGTGTAGCACAAAAAGTTGAATTGGAAGATAAACACAAAATAGCAACACTTATTATTTAGTTGTTTGTTGTATTCAGTATTATTTTTTATTTTTATATTGAACTCTGTAACTTTTAGCGAAGGTAATAAAAGGTATACTTAAGAGAAAAAATTCAACCTCTTAGGTAGTTTTCAAGTCATATCTTCTAAGTATATTAAATATATCATTTGCTAAAACCATATTTACTAACATTTATGCCCCATCTGTTTGTCAATTTGTTATTCTTTCTTGATCCTCTCCATCTAAGATAATCACAAACTAAAATACCTTCAGACTTTTGAACTATGTGGGAGAAGGTGAGGGTGGGATGATTTGAGAGAATAGCACTGAAACATGTAAATTACCATATATAAAATAGATGACCAGGTCAAGTTCCATGCATGAAGCAGGGCACTCAAAGCCTGTGCTTTGGGATGACCCAGAGGGATGGGGTGGAGAGGGAGGTGGGAGGGGGGTCAAGATGGAAGGGCATATGTACACCCCTGGCTGATTCATGTCGATGTATGGCAAAGACCACTACAACATTTGAAGTGAGTATCCTCCAATTAAAATAAATTAATTTTTAAAAAATTTAAAATAATTTAACAAAAGAAATTTCAAGCATCTTTAATTTAGTCCTCAATTTCACTTTTTGTCTTATTTCTTACTACTCAACACTACCTTTTATTTATTTTTCTTTTAAAAATTCCTACTGAATTCCCTTCAAATTTGCATAAATGATTTTTTAAGGGTCATTTGAGAGAATGATAATTTTATGTATCAATGTCAATATTTCCTCAAGCAGGTCACTAAAATTAAGATACATTTGTATATCTACACTAGCAAAAAATAAACAAACACATAAACATTTTCATGTTTTATAACTTTCAGTTCAGTTCCGTTGTGTCCGACTTTTTGTGACCCCCATGGACTGCAGCATACCAGACCTCTCTGTCCATCACCAACTCCTGGAGCTTCCTCAAACTTATATCCAACAAGTCAGTGATGCCATCCAACTATCTCATCCTCTGTCATCCCCTTCTCCTCCCACCTTCAATCTTTCCCAGCATCAGGGTCTTTTCCAATGAGTCAGTTTTTCGCATCAGGTGGCCAAAGTATTGGAGTTTCAGCTTCAGCATCAGTCCTTCCGATGAATATTCAGGACTGATCTCCTTTAGGATGGACTGGTTGGATCTCCTTACAGTCCAAGGGACTCGCAAGAGTCTTCTCCAACACAACAGTTCAAAAGCATCAATTCTTCGGTGCTCAGCTTTCTTCACAGTCCAACTCTCACATCCATACATGACCACAGGGAAAAACCATAGCGTTGACTAGACGAACCTTTGTTGGCAAAGTAATGTCTCTGCTTTTTCATATGCTGTGTCTAGATCTATGTTTAGGTCTATGTCTACCTTATGTCTAAAGGTCTATGTTTATGCCTTTACACTGACTTTTGTTTCTCACTATCAATTTATCAGTTAAGGATAGAGAAGCACAAATTTCAAGTTCACTTTGGGAAGCTCACTATGACAGCATTCTCTGCCTGTCAAGGCTCTCCATAATTCAGATGATCCTTTACTTAGTTGCATATTTTTCTGATTTCAAAGTTATGTACAAGCTTCCTGTTTTTAGCTACTGAGCCACATTCCCAATTGAAACCATAAATTTATAAAGACTACATCTTAAAACTACCAGTGAACAACAATCGAACAATTATATGCAGAAAGTACTCAGAATTTTTATTTTTTTCTCATCAGGAAATGTCCAGTATTTTAAACTTGTTTATAAACTTGTTTATAAACATGCTGATGAAAAAACTGTGGCTAGAAATCGACCTAATTTTAGGAGAAAATATGTGCTCATGTACTCAAAAGTAAAAAGAAAAAAAGTCTCTGATTTTTTGAATGACAGACTTGCTTTTCAAAAATGTAACCATATAATCCTTTCTAAACGCATGCTCATCACTGTTGTCTGCTCTCACAGGCAAGCTCTTTTCATGCATTTCTGATTGCTTTAAGCATAATCTTTCACATTACAATGGTAAATGGATTGACAGTGATAAGCAATGGTAAGCAAGATGACCTCTGGGCTAAAGCTACAAGATCCCTCATTAACAAAATAGTAAATTTCTAATTACTCACTCAATATGAAATTTATTTGCTTTCTGTTAAATGTGATATTTGTTAATGTGAATCCTGCCCATTTTCCTTTATTATATTATTTTTTGGCTGTGCTGGTTTTTCTCTAGTTGTGGTGAGCAGGGGCTACTCTCTTGTTGCTGAGCACAGGCTCTAGGGCACACAGGCTTTAGTAGCTGGAACACATGGGCTCAGTATTTGCAGCTCCCAGGCCCTAGAGCACAGGCTCAAGAGTTGTGGTATATGGCACTTAGTTGCTTGGTGGCTTGTGGGATCTTCCCAGATCAGGGATCGAACCCATGTCTCCTGCATTGACAGGCAGATTCTCTACCACTGATCCACCAGGGAAGCCCCAATTTTTCTTCTGAATGAAGTTAAAACAGTATTTTAAGTGTGAAAAAACTTAAAACTTCTTCCCCTAAGCTTGTTTGTGTCCCTAGTATAATTCCACTTGCCCAAAGAATATAAGTACCACAGAGGAAAGGTTCAAAATGTTACTGAGTCCAAGTTTATACTGCTTATTGTACAGCAGGCCAATAAACTGAGAGGCGAGGTGTTAGTGTAAGGAATAGCAACTTTGTTTGGAAAACCAGCAGACCTGTGGGATGGTGGACTAGTGTCCCAAAGAACCATCTTGCCAGAGTTGCTGCTGCTGCTGCTGCTAAGTCGCTTCAGTCATGTCTGACTCTCTGCGACCCCATAGACGGCAGCCCACCAGGCTCCCCTATCCCTGGGATTCTCCAGGCAAGAACACTGGAGTGGGTTGCCATTTCCTTCTCCAATGCATGGAAGTGAAAAGTGAAAGTGAAGTTGCTCAGTCGTGTCTGACTCTTAGCGACCCCATGGACTGCAGCCTACCAGGCTCTTCTGTCCATGGGATTTTCCAGAGAAGAGTACTGGTGTGGGGTGCCATTGCCATAGGCTTCTTTTATATTAAGAAAAGAAGAGTATGGCTATTGCAAACTTCTAGCTGCTGGAATCCCTTGTTCTTGCAGTTGTACATGCAACTCTGGTCACAGTGTTCTTGTAAACCTCTAACAAGACAAATATTATTCTTTATTCTTATGCATTTAAAGCAAGGGCCTTGAGAAAGGGCTATCTTTTATATTTCAGATGATAGGTAAATTTGTTTTGCAAAAGTTGCAGAGCCAGCATGACTAAGCACAGACAACATATCACAAAAGTTAGGGCTAAAGCAGTAGATGCAATATGGAGTCAGGTTTGATCCCTGTTACAAAAAGAGACCACTCAGCCAACTTTTATTTGAATGGGTTAAATCCCTTTTATTTATTTATTTTTTGAGACTCAGTTGAGTTCAGTTGCTCAGTCATGTCCGACTCTTTGCAATCCCATGAATCGTAGCACGCCAGGCCTCCCTGTCCAACACCAACTCTCAGAGTTCACTCAGACTCACGTCCATCGAGTCAGTGATGCCATCCAGCCATTTCATCCTCTGTCGTCCCCTTCTCCTCCTGCCCCCAATCCCTCCCAGCATCAGAGTCTTTTCCAATGAGTCAACTCTTCGCATGAGGTGGCCAAAGTACTGGAGCTTCAGCTTTAGCATCATTTCTTCCAAAGAAATCCCAGGGTTGATCTCCTTCAGAATGGACTGGTAGGATCTCCTTGCAGTCCAAGGGACTCTCAGGAGTCTTCTCCAACACCAAAGTTCAAAAGCATCAATTCTTCAGCACTCAGCCTTCTTCACAGTCCAACTCTCACATCCATACATGACCACAGGAAAAACCATAGCCTTGACTAGACGAACCTTAGTTGGCAAAGTAATGTCTCTCCTTTTGAATATGCTATCTAGGTTGGTCATAACTTTTCTTCCAAGGAGTAAGCATCTTTTAATTTCATGGCTGCAGTCACCATCTGCAGTGATTTTGGAGCCCCCCAAAAATAAATCTGCCTCTGTTTCCACTGTTTCCCCATCTATTTCCCATAAGTGATAGGACCAGATGCCATGATCCTAGTTTTCTGAATGCTGAGCTTTAAGCCAACTTTTTCACTCTCCTCTTTCACTTTCATCAAGAGGCTTTTTAGTTCCTCTTCACTTTTTGCCCTAAGGGTGGAGTCATCTGCATATCTGAGGTTATTGATATTTCTCCCAGCTATCTTGATTCCAGCTTGTGTTTCTTCCAGTCCAGCATTTCTCATGATGTACTCTGCTTAGAAGTTAAATAAGCAGGGTGACAATATACAGCCTTGATGTACTCCTTTTCCTATTCGGAACCAGTCTGTTGTTCCATGTCCAGTTCTAACTGTTGCTTCCTGACCTGCATACAGATTTCTCAAGAGGCAGGTCAGGTGGTCTGGTATTCCTATCTCTTTCACAATTTTCCACAGTTTATTGTGATCCACGAAGTCAAAGGCTTTGACATAGACAATAAAGCAGAAATAGATGTTTTTCTGGAACTCTCTTGCTTTTCCCATGATCCAGCGGATGTTGGCAATTTGATCTCTGGTTCCTCTGCCTTTTCTAAAACCAGCTTGAACATCTGGAAGTTCACAGTTCACGTATTGCTTAAGTCTGGCTTGGAGAATTTTGAGCATTACTTTACTAGCATGTGAGATGAGTGCAATTGTGCGGTAGTTTGAGCATTCTTTGGCATTGCCTTTCTTTGGAATTGGAATGAAAACTGAGCTTTTCCAGTCCTGTGGCCACTGCTGAGTTTTCCAAATTTGCTGGCATATTGAGTGCAGCACTTTCAGAGCATCATCTTTCAGGATTTGAAATAGCTCCCCTGGAATTCCATCACCTCCACTAGATCTTTTTTGTATAGTTCTTCCATGTATTCTTGCCACCTCTTCTTAATACCTTCTGCTTCTGTTAGGTCCATAACATTTCTGTCCTTTATTGAGCCCATCTTTGCATGAAATGTTCTCTTGGTATCTCTGATTTTCTTGAACAGATCTCTAGTCTTTCCTATTCTGTTCTTTTCCTCTATTTCTTTTCATCATCCAATTTATTTCACTCTAGATTTGAGCCCAAAACACTTGAAAATTTCAGAGTGTGCAGAGTCTCTTCTCTGCTTGTTTTAGAAATTAAAAGGTAACAGCATTCATGCACCCAGAGTCAATGAGCCTGTCCATCTCTAACAAGAAAATCAATCAATTAACCAATGACAAAGAGAGGTCCCTACACTATGAATTACTGTTTTATTGGAACAGAGAAATCACTGTATGGGCAAAGCCTTAATAGTTCAGATACACTTTGCTTCTTTGTATCTAACACTGTCCCTAACAGTAGTGACTTGCACACTAAAATCTAGTCACAACTTCTTTTCAGTTCCTTTCCATCCCAGGATATTTTCACAAGTGCTTTTCTTTGTCAGAAATCACACACTCACACACATGTACTCACTTTACCTGGATGGTCAATATTCATCTTTTGGATCTCCATGGTCACCAAATTCAATATAGGCCACAATTATCATCATGTTTCCTAATTTGTATTACTTCATCATTTAAAAAGAGCTTGTGTATAAATTAGCCAACAAAGACCTACTGCATAGCACAGGGAACAATACTCAATATCTTATAATAATCTATAAAGGAAAAGAATGTTAAGAAAAGAAAAAGAATATTGGAAAAGACCCTGGTGCTGGGAAACAGTGAGAGCAGGAGGAGAAGGGGATGACAGAGGATGAGATGGTTGGATGGCATCACCGACTCAATGGACATGAGTTTGAGCAAACTCTGGAAGATAGTGAAAGGCAGGGAAGCCTGGCATGCTGCAGTCCATGGGGTCTCAAAGAGTTGGACATGACTTAGTGACTGAACAGCAACAATACGTATATGTATAATTTAATCACAGCATTGTAAACTATACTTTAATAATTAAAAAAATAATTTTAAAATAAAAATAAAAAATACTTTCATATTTATTTTTCTTCTCATAGAAACATCATTTCATATTATATGGTGATGACATCAAGGGCTTTGGTCTTGGAGTCAGATAGTTTGAATTTCCATCCCAACTTGGCCACCTACTAGCTATAGGGTCACAAGATACTTAATCTCTCTGAGCCTTCATTTTTTGATGTGTAAGTGACAACAATGATAGCTTCTGTCTAATAGGGACTGAAATAGTGTCTAGCACTTTGTAATTATTCAACAAACACTATCATTTACTCTTTTATCCATTAATTTTTAGATGAAGCTAATTGATTTGGTCAAGATTAGACAAATAGGACCTCCCTGGTGGTACAGTGGTTAAGAATTTACCTGCCAATGCAGGGGACATGAGTTTAATCTCTGGCCTGGGAAGATTCCACATTTCATGGAACAACAAAGCTCTTGCACATGACTACTGAGCTTGCACTCTAGAGCCCAGGAACTGCAATTACTGAGCCTGTGTGCTGCAGCCACTGAAGCTTATGCACCTAGAGCCTGTGCTCCACGACAGAATAAGCCACTGCAATGAGAGGCCCGTGCACTGCAACAGAGTAGTGCCCACTTGCCGCAACTAGAGAAAGCCCAC
This sequence comes from Capra hircus, assembly GCF_001704415.2. Lineage (NCBI taxonomy): Eukaryota > Metazoa > Chordata > Mammalia > Artiodactyla > Bovidae > Capra > Capra hircus. The sequence continues at coordinate 1,224,327 of NC_030816.1, read as the reverse complement.
ACAAAGCAAGAAAGACCCAGCACAGCCAAAATTAAACAAACACACAAATAAATAAAAAACCTTTAAAGATAGACAAATAATCCTTAGATTGATTTCACCTGTTGTTTTGAGGGCTTTCCTTTTCAAAGCAGATTCATCTTTGCAATAATCATAAATAACTTAAAAATTTAGCATTTCATTCCAAGAGATTGTATAGGAAATTTCACTGACTAAAAGTCCTGCCAAGGAGCACTTGATTTCAGTTTTCTAAGTGACTGACTATTTTAAAATTTATATTCAAGAGAAAACATTTTTCAGTGTCCTATTATCAGTTAAATTCATTGACATTTCCTACAGATGACATGCTGTATCAACTGAAACCAGCACAAAAAAAGAGGAACAAAGGTTATGACCTTTAACACTGAACTCCAGCTCTCCCATCATTAGCAAACAAAGCCTCTTTTTGTTCATTTCTGCAATCAGAAATCATGACTTTTTTCTCTTTATTCAGTAATGACCCTAGGCTTATACTATTATTGTATGCAACTTCTTCCTAGATAACTGCTATTTTTTATTTGCTTTTTATTTTTTTATTTATAAGTTATTTCATTCTAATTTAGAAAAAAATATTGTCTTCACTTTTTTTTAAAAATTGACATTGATTTGTAACAATTATCGAGTAGAAATATAAAATAAGGAGACAATTCCCACATTGATACTACTGTTTTTGTTTTTTTTTTACCTTTTAAAAATTAATTTATTTTAATTGGAGGTTAATTACTTTGAAATATTGTGGCGGTTTTTGCCATACATTGACACGAATCAGCCACAGATGTACATGTGTTCCCCATTCCAGACTTCCCTCCCCCTTCCCTCCCCATCCCATCCCTCTGGGTTGTCCCAGTGCACGGACTTTGAGTGCCCTGTTTCATGCATTGAATTTGAACTGGCCGTCTATTTTACATATGGTAATAAAACATGTTTCAGTGCTGTTCTCTCAAATCATCCCACCCTCACCTTCTCCCACAGAGTCCAAAAGTCTGTTCTTTATAGATGTGTCTCTTTTGCTGTCTTGCATAATATTTTTCCTTACACAGGAGAGCAGATGTTATCCCCAGTTTGCTTGTGGATTCCGATAATTCTTTTCCATTAAAAGTTACTGAAAAGCTAAATACTTCCGTAGCTGAGGGGTTTGCAGAATGCTTCAAGTTCTTAATACCTGAAATTATTGTAATATCGCTTACCTAAGTATGATCATATATGTCAAAGGTGACTGTCAAGTTATATACTTTTCTTAAGTAACTTGTTTGTGTGTCTTCATTTCTCAATGGTGTTTACAAATCTAAGTTTAGAGCTCAAATACAATCTTTATAGTTCAAATTTTTGTAAAAGTTTTTGTAACACCAAAATTTATACTCACAGTGATTTCAAGGTGATTCATGGATATGTACAGATCTGAAAAGATTTGGAGTCACCCATCTTTATCAGCTGAGGCCAAATGAAGAAATGCTCTGCCTTCTTGCTTCAGATCTCATACTGTAAATAAATATGTCCTTTTCAGTCAATTTAATGCCATAGTTTTTGTATTTTTGTGCTTTTTGTTGGTGATTTTGCTGTTTATAATGACCCCCAAGTATGTTGCTGAAGTACTGTTAGCAAGTATTGTCAGTTTCCAAGCAAAAGATTACTGTAATATGCCTTAAGGAGAAAATATGTGTTCGGTAAGCTTAGCTCAGGCGTAAGTTACAGTGCCATGGGCTGTGTGCTCAAAGTTAATGAATCAAAAATACATATTAAATAATGTGTCCTTTAACAGAAATACACATAAAATAAGAAACAGGAAGAATTCAGCTCTGCACAATGGAATTTTTTGCCTATCCTACTTTTCCCTACACCTCTGCTAGGTATTATGAAGACTGTGGGATGGAGCCTGTCCATCATCTCTGGCCTGCAATAATATAAGCAGAGATAACTCTCCTTCCTCTCCATAGAGTAGGGACTTGAGAGGCATATGGGGAGATACTAAGAAAATATGACAGTTCAGTTCAGTTCAGTCGCTCAGTCGTGTCCGACTCTCTATGACCCCATGAACCACAACACGACAGGCCTCTCTGTCCATCATCAACTCTCAAAGTCCACCCAAACTCATGTCCATCAAGTTGGTGATGCCATCCAATCATCTCATACTCTGTCGTCCCCTTCTCCTGCTGCGCTCAATCTTTCCCATCATCAGCGTCTTTTCCAATGTGTCAGCTCTTCACATCAGGTGGCCAAAGTATTGGAGTTTCAGCTTCAGCATCAGTCCTTCCAATGAACACCCAGGACTGATCTCCTTTAGGATGGACTGGTTGGATCTCCTTGAAGTTCAAGGGACTCTCAAAAGTCTTCTCCAACACCGCAGTTTAAAAGCACCAATTCTTCAGTGCTCAGCTTTCTTCATAGTCCAACTCTCACATCCATACATGACCACTGGAAAAACCATAGTCTTGACTAGGCAGGCTTTTGTTGGCAAAGTAATGTCTCTGCTTTTCAATATGCTGTCTAGGTTGGTCATAACTTTCCTTCCAAGGAGTAAGCGTCTTTTAATTTCATGGCTACAATCACCATTTGCAGTGATTTTGGAGCCCAGAAAAATAAAGTCAGCCATTATTTCCACTGTTTCCCCATCTATTTGCCTTGAAGTGATGGGACCAGATGCCAAGAACTTAGTTTTCTGAATGTTGAGAGGCATGTGGGGAGACACTAAGAAAATATAACAACTTGATACCAATAAAGTCAACAATTTAGATGAAATGAACAAATTTCTTGGGATACAAACACAACCAAAATACCCTTAAAGAAAAAGTTAAAAAAAAAAAAGCCGTAATAGTACTATATATTAAATACACTAAATTTGTAGATAGAATATCGAAAGTGAGACATTCCAATTTCATATGGTTTTACTGATGAATTTCACAAAACATTTGGGGACAAATAAAACCAATTCTACACAGTCTGTTTCTCAAAATAAGTAGGAACACTTCTCAAAATGTTTTATGTGGCTGTCATTATCCTAATTACTAAATAGACAAAGATAGAAAAAGTAGAGAAGGCTATAAACAATATCTCTCATGAACATAGACATAAAAACCTCAACAAATACAAGTAAATCATGTCCTCCAATATATGAAACAAAAATAAAACATGACTAAGTGAGGATTATTCCAGAAATTCCAGGATTACTTAAAAATTAGTCAATGCAATCACCACATAAAGAGTCTATAGTGTAATAGCCACAGTATCATATCAGTTCATGTAACAAAAACCATTTGAGAAGATTTATATTACTTATTTATAAAAAAACTGTCAATAAATTAGGAATAGAAAAAGAATTTTTCAATTGACAAACAGTATCTATAAAATAACTGGCAGCTAAATCTTTGCAGCCAAAGATGGAGAAGTTCTATACAGTCAGCAAAAACAAGATTGGGAGCTGACTGTGGTTCAGATCATGAACTCCTTACTGCTAAATTCAGACTTAAACTGAAGAAAGTGGGGAAAACCACTAGACCATTCAGGTATGATCTAAATCAAATCCCTTATGATTATACAGAGGAAGTGAGAAATAAATTTACGGGAGTAGATCTGATAGACAGAGTGTCTGATGAACTATGGACAGAGGCTCATGACATTGTGCAGGAGATGGGGATCAAGACTATCCCCATGAAAAAGAACAGCAAAAAAGCAAAATGGCTGTCTGAGGAGGCCTTAAAAGGCGGTGAGAAGAAGAGAAGTGAAAAGCAAAGGAGAAGAGATATACCCATTTGAATGCATATACCCAAAGAATAGCAAGGAGATATAAGAAAGCCTTCCTCAGAGATCCATGCAAAGAAATAGAGGAAAACAATAGAATAGGAAAGACTAGAGGTCTCTTCAAGAAAATTAGAGATACCAAGGGAACATTTCACACAAAGATGGGCTCAATAAAGGACAGAAATGGTATGTACCTAACAGAAGCAGAAAATATTAAGAAGAGGTGGCAAGAATACACAGAAGAACTGTACAAAAAAGACCTTCATGACCCAGATAATCACGATGGTGTGATCACTCATCTAGAGCCAGACATCCTGGAATGTGAAGTCAAGTGGGCCTTAGGAAATATCACTGCAAACAAAGCTAGTGGAGGTGATGGAATTCCAGTTGAGCTGTTTCAAATCTTACAAGATGATGCTGTGTAAGTGCTGCATTCAACATGTCAGCAAATTTGGAAAACTCAGCAGTGGCCACAGGACTGGAAAAGCTCAGTTTTCAGTCCAATCCCAAAGGAAGGCAATGCCAAAGAATGCTCAAACTACCGCACAACTGTACTTATCTCACACTCTAGTAAAGTAATGCTCAAAATTCTCCAAGCCAGGCTTCAGCAATATGTGAACTCTGAATTTCCAGATGTTCAAGCTGGTTTTAGAAAAGGCAGAGGAACCAGAGATCAAATTGCCAACATCCGCTGGGTCATGAAAAAAGCAAAAGAGTTGCAGAAAAACATCTATTTCTGCTTTATTGACTATGTCAAAGCCTTTGACTATGTGGATCACAAGAAACTGTGGAAAATTAAAGACATGGGAATACCAGACCACCTGACCTGCCTCTTGAGAAATCTGTATGCAGGTCAGGAAGCAACAGTTAGAACTGGTCATGGAACAACAGATTGGTTCCAAATAGAAAAAGGAGTACGTCAAGGTTGTATATGGTCACCCTGCTTGTTTAACTTATATGCAGAGTACATCATGAGAAACGCTGGACTGGAAGAAACACAAGCTGGAATCAAGATTGCCGGGAGAAATATCAATAACCTCAGATGTGCAGATGACACCACCCTTATGGCAGAAAGTGAAGAAGAACTAAAGAGCCTCTTGATGAAAGTGAAAGAGGAGAGTGAAAAAGTTGGTTTAAAGCTTAACATTCCGAAAACTAAGATCATGGCACTTAGTCCCATCACTCATGGCAAATAGATGGGGAAACAGTGGAAACAATGGCTGACTTTATTTGGGGGGGCTCCAAATCACTGCAGATGGTGACTACAGCCATAAAATGAAAAGACGCTTGCTCCTTGGAAGGAAAGTAATGACCAACATAGACAGCATATTACAAAGCAGAGACATTACTTTGCCAGCAAAAGTCCGTCTAGTCAAGGCTATGGTTTTTCCAGTAGTCGTGTATAGATGTGAGATTTGGCACTATAAAGAAAGCTGAGTGCCAAAAAATTGATGCTCTTGAACTGTAGTGTTGAAGAAGACTCTTGAGAGTCCCATGGACTGCAAGGAGATCCAACCAGTCCATCCTAAATGAGATCAGTCTTGAATATTCATTGGAAGGACTAATATTGAAGGTGAAACTCCAATATTTTGCCCACCTGATGTGAAGAGATGACTCATTTGAAAAGACCCTGATGCTGGGAAAGATTGGGGGCAGGAGGAGAAGGGGATGACAGAGGATGAGATGGTTGGATGGCATCACCGACTCAATGGACATGAGTTTGTTTCAACTCCAGGAGTTGATGATGGAAAGGGAGGCCTGGCGTGGTGAGGTTCATGGGGTCACAAAGAGTCGGACATGACTGAGTGACTGAACTGACTGAATGTCAAACTTAATGGTATATAACGGAATAATTTCCCCCTAACATCTGACCATGGAGAAGGCAGTGGCACCCCACTCCAGTACTCTTGCCTGGAAAATCCCATGGATGGAGGAGCCTGGTAGGCTGCAGTCCATGAGGTCGCTAAAAGCTGGACACAACTGAGCGACTTCACTTTCCCTTTCTACTTTCATGCATTGGAGAAGGACATGGCAACCCACTCCAGTGTTCTTGCCTGGAGAATCCCAGGGATGGGGGGGCCTGGTGGGCTGCCATCAGTGGGGTTGCACAGAATCGAACACGACTGAAGCGACTTAGCAGCAGCAGCAGCAGCAGCAACATCTGACCAAAAAAAAGGCATTTCACTTTCACTACTGCAATTCAGCATAGTAACAGATGTCTTAGTTGATTAAAGTAAGACTGAGTGACTGAACTGTACTGATTCACAGATGATCATTAGCTGTGTAGAAAATCTTAAAGAATCTACCTAAACCAAAAGAAAAAATTCCTAAAGGGAGCAAGTGCATGTAACAATGTCAAAGGATACAAAGGTCAATCTACAAAGATTGTGTATTTTTCTATATATGAGAAATTAACAACTAAAAAAGCAAATTTAAAATAAAATACCATCTATAAGAGCTTAACAAAAAGGAAATACTTAGATGTAAGCCTAAAAAAATATGTGCACAATTTGCTGAAAACTACAACATACTTTTGAAAGAATTCAGATAAATTCTGAATGAATAGAGAGGCACACTATGTTCATGGGTTAGAAGACTCACCATACTCTCATGTGAATTTTCACTAAATTGATTTATGGATGCAAACAATGTCTATCAAAATTCTAGTAAATTTTTGTATATATAAACAAGCAGTTTCTAAAATTTCTATGGAAATATGAAGACTATGGAAACTAAAGCAATGTAGAAAAAGGGAATCTGTTTGGAGGAATCATACTACACAACATTAAGACTTACTTTTCTGCTGTAGAAACAAGGAAATGTGAAATTGGTAAAGGAACAGACACAAAGATCATTTGAATAGAACAGAGCCCAGAAAGAGAGCTACAAGTAGGTCTGCTTTTGACTTTTGGCATAAATAAAAAATAATTCAATGAAGAAAATTTTTTTCCAACAAATTGTGTTGAAACAATTGGAATTCCACAGGCAAAAGTATAACTCCTTAACCCTATAACTTGTAACAAAAATAACTCAAAATGGATCATAGGTATCACAGAATAGTGTATAGCTATTAAACTTTTAGAAGAAAAAAATCTTAGGAAAATTCTTTGTGACCAGGGACTATGCAAAAAGTTCTTAGACAGGACTATCACTTACTTAGACATCTAAATCACTATAGACTAAACATATATATTACATTCAAATTAAATATTTAAAAGCTTTTCCTTTATGAAATAACCCATAATAATGATTTAAAGACAAGTCATGAACTGGAGAAAAATATGTATAAATCATATATCTGATGACAAATTGCATCACAATATATGAAGTCTTTAAATTCAATACTAGAAAAGAAAAAAAATTCATTTACAAAATGTTGAAAGACTTGAACAGACCCTTTATCAAAGAAGATACATCAGTGTCAAATAAGTACATGAAAAGATGTTCAGCTTCATTGGCTATTAGAGAATCGGAAACAAAAACTACTATGAAATACACCTCAACAACAATAACTAAAATAAAAATACTAGTAATATCAAGTACTACTGAGGAACAACCAGATCCTTGCTAGAGAGAACATAAAATGATACGGCACTCTAGAAAACAGTAAAGAAGTTTCTTATAAATATACACTTACCATGTGTCACAGAAATTGCACTTTTAAGTATACGTCTTAAGAGAAAACTCATGTTTACATGAAAATCTGTATATAAATGTGCATTGATGCTTTATCAGTAAGAGCCAAACACTGAAAACATTGTTAACATAAATATTTTCAAAAGATAAATAAACTGTATATAATCATAGAATGAAAAAAATATTCATTAATTAAAATAAATTAACTACCAATACAGAGCTTCCCAGGTGGCACAGTGGTGAAGAATCTGCCTGCCAATTCAGGAGATGCAGATTCAATTTCTGGTTTTGGAAGGTCCCTTGAAGAAGGACATGGCAACCCACTCCTGTATTCTTGTCTGGGAAATCCCACAGACAGAAGATCATGGAGGGCTACAGTCCATGGGGTCACAAAAGAGTTAGACACGACTTAGCAACTAACAACATCAAGTCTAACCATGGAGGTAAAACACCTGGACACTGTAAACTATAAATTATTGCTGAAAAGATTAAAGGCATTCATAGATGCCCTTAATCAGGTTGAAGAAATTCTCAGTTATTCTTTGCTTGCAGAAAGTTTTTTAAAAAATCATGATAAGATATTGAATTTTGGCAGACTCTTTTTTCTATGTTTATATGATTTTACCTTTTAAATTAGTCAATATGGGGAAGCAATAGTTTAAAGTATTTGTGTTAAGTAGATTTAGCATTCATAATGGGTTTCCCAGGTGGCACTAGTGGTAAATAATCTGCCTGTTAATACAGCAGATGCCTGACACCCAAGTTTGATCCCTGGGTCAGGAAGATCCCCTGGAGTATGAAATGGTGACACACTCCAATATTCTTGCCTGGAAAATTCCATGGACATAAGATCCTGGTGGGCTACAGTCCATGGGGCAGCAAAGAGTCAGACACTACTCTCATCTACTTCTTGTTTGCAGAGAGTTGGGATTTTTTTACAATCATGATAGAATATAGACTTTTGGCAGATGCTTTTTGTTATGTTTATATGGTTTTACTTTTTATATCATTCAATATAGTGAAGCAATAGTTTTAAGTTATAGTGTTAAATAGATTTGGCATTCCTAGGATAGACTCTAATCCCATTCAGAGTATTTTTTAATCTCAAAAATTAAAATTTTCAACTCTAAAAAAAAAGAAGACCTAAATAAATGGAAATACATCTCATGTTCATGGATAGAAACACCAAAAAAACAGGCAGCAAAAGAAAAATAGATAATGTGGAGTTATTAAAATTAAGAACATTTTGTACATCAAAGGATACTATCAAGAAAGCAAAAAGAAAACTTACTGAATTAAACAGAATATTTGCACATAATATATATAGTAAGAGATTAAAATTCAGAATAAGTAAAGAACTATTATAACTCAACAAGAAACCAAACAACCCTTTTTCTTAAGAAAAATGGACAATGACCTTGAATAGATATTTCTTCAAAGATATACAAATAACCAATAAGCACATAGAAAGATGCTTAACATCACTAGTAAATAGATAAATATAAATCAAAACAATAGAGAAATAACATTTCATATCTACCTGGAATGTGATAGTTGTTTAACAATGGAAAGTAACAGTATTGATTAAACATGGGGAAATTGGGTGTTTGGGGAATTACTGATAACAATGTAAAATTGTACAGCCACTGTGGAAAAATAGTATGGTGGTTTCATGAGCAATATATATGGTTCCTTAAAGTATACAAAGCTAACAATCCCTTTGCAAGCAATAAATCTAAAAGAATTGACAGTATGGACTCAAACAGATATTTGTACATCAATATTCATAGCAATATTATTCACAGTATCCCATGGATCCATGGATATAGTCATATAAATATCACAAACACACACACACACTGAAATATTATTCAGTCATAAAAAGGAGTGGAGTTTTTATTTTTGTTACAACATGGATAGACCTTGAAAACATGCAGAGAGAAAAGGTAACGTTGTCAGTGTAGAAGGATGCTCACCTCCCCTTGCAAACACATCAAAACTAAAACTACATATAGAGTGACTTTCACTGAAATCTACCTGGGGACTAGCAGAACAGATCTACTACAACCAAATCTATGAGGAAACCACATGGAGTTGGGTAAGAAGGGAGGAGAAGCAATCTGGTCAGAACCCACACTCTCAGCATGGGAAACAGAAGAAGAAGGGGATATCATAGGTTCCAGGATCCTTCCTGGGCAAGAAGAGGTTCAAGAAACATACTAGGCACCTCAGCCCTGGGGTCAGACCCTAAGAAGACAAGCCCCCTCCTCTGCTGGGGCTTCCTGGAGGGCTGTAAGAAAATGAGACTTCAGTCTTGGAGAGTGTACATATACTTGACTACTCCCAGTCAAAGTGCAGAGGCAGCAGACGGAAAGCTGCTTGAGGCTGTACCCAGCCTTCCAGGACCACCCCAATATGCAGCCCCCAACCTGCACCAGACACTTGTTCCACCCAGTCTTGCTCCAGCACTGCACTCCACTAGGGAGAGGCTGCCATTGCTGAAAAGAGTGCACGCAAACATTGACAGCCATTGAGCATAGGCAAGGGTTGGCTTCCACCTTAACTCTGGCTCTAGCCCTCAACTCCAACAGTATCTTCCAGCAAAAAGTAATTCTACAAAGTGAATGAAAGAAGAGTTAATGCTTACCTTTCTCAAATTATTCCAACAAACATTGAAGAGGCAAGAACACTCCCAAATTCATTCTAAGACACCATAATTACCCTGATACTAAAATGAGATAAAGATACTACAAAAAAGCACAGTCCCAAATCCCTAATGAATATGAATACAAAAAATCCTTAACAAGATATATGCAAGTGAAATTCAACAATATATTAAAAAGATCGTACACCATGATCAAGTGGGATTTATTCCAGAAATGGGAGGATGGTTCAATATTCACAAATTAATCAATGTGACATGCCACATTAACAAAAAGAAAGATAAATATAAAAGATCATCTCAATAGATGCACAAAAAGCATTTGGCAAAATTTCAAACTTATTTGTGATAAAAATTCTCAAGTTTGGTATAGAGGTAACAAATCACCATCTATGACAATCCTACAGCTTATATTACAGTACTAAAAACTATAGGCTTTTCTTCTAAAACTAGGAACAAGGATTCTCACCATTTGTAGTTAACATTGTATTAGAAGTCCTCATCACATCAGTCAGACAAAGGGAAAAAAAAAAGGTACTGAAATTGGAAGACGAGGTAAAACTGTCACTATTTACAAATGACATGATACTTTAGACAGAACCTTAAATTCTCCACCAGAAAAGAATTAGAGTTAATGAATTAATTTAGTAGAATTGCAGGATACAGTGTTAATATAAAGAAATCTGTTGCTTTTCTATGCAATTAAAAAACAGCAAAAGAGAAAGCAAAATAATCTCATTTTAAAATGGATCAAAAGAGTAAAATATAAAGCAGTAAACTTAAGGAGGTAAGTGATCTGTACTCTGAAAACTATGACATTGATGAAGTAAACTGAAAGCAGTACAAACAATGGAACACCATCCCTTGTTCATAAGTTGAAAAAATTAATATTCTTAAAATGTCCATACTACCTAAAGCAATATAGAGAGTCAATGTAATCCCTATCAAAATACCAATGGCATTTTTTACAACTTTAAAACAAATAAATACAAAATTTCTATGGAACTATCAGTTCAGTTCAGTCGCTCAGTCGTGTCTGGCTCTTTGCGACTCCATAAATCACAGCACGTCAGGCCTCCCTGGCCATCATCAACTCCCGGAGTTCACTCAAATTCATGTCCATCGAGTTGGTGATGCCATCCAGCCATCTCATCCTCTGATGTCCCCTTCTCCTCCTGCCCTCAATCCCTCCCAGCATCAGGGTTTTTTCCAATGAGTCAACTCTTCGCACCAGGTGGCCAAAGTATTGGAGTTTCAGCTTCAGCAGCAGTCTTTCCAGTGAACAGGACTGATGTCCTTTAGGATGGACTGGTTGGACATCCTTGCAGTCCAAGTGACTCTCAAGAGTCTTCTCCAACACCACAGTTCAAAGCATCAATCAGCTTTCTTCACAGTTCAACTCTCACATCCATACATGACCACAGGAAAAACCATAGCCTTGACTAGACGCACCTTTGTTGGAAAAGTAGTGTCTCTGCTTTTTAATATGCTGTCTAGGTTGGTCATAACTTTCCTTCCAAGGAGTATGCGTCTCTTAATTTCATGGCTGCAGAGATTTTGAAGCCCTCCAAAATAAAGTCTGACACTGTTTCCAATGTTTCCCCATCTATTTCCTATGAAGTGATGGGACCAGATGCCATGATCTTAGTTTTCTGAATGTTAAGCTTTAAACCAACTTTTTCACTTTCCTCTTTCACTTTCATCAAGAGGCTTTTCAGTTCCTCTTTACTTTCTTCCATAAGGGTGCTGTCATCTGCATATCTGAGGTTATGGATTTTTATCCTGGCAATCTTGATTCCACCTTCTGTTTCTTCCAGTCCAGCGTTTCTCATGATGTACTCTGCATATAAGTTAAATAAGCAGGGTGACAATATGCAGCCTTGACATATATTTGGAACCAATCTGTTGTTCCATATTCAGTTCCAATTGTTGCTTCCTGAGCTGCATACAGGTTTCTCAAGAGGCAGGTCAGGTGGTCTGGTATTCCCATCTCTTTCAGAATTTTCCACAGTTTATTGTGATCCACACAGTCAAAGGCTTTGGCATAGTCAATAAAGCAGAAAGAGATGTTTTTTCTGGAACTCTCTTGCTTTTTCGATGATCTAGCAGATGTTGGCAATTTGATCTCTGGTTCCTCTGCCTTTTCTAAAATCAGCTTGAACATCTGGAAGTTCATGGTTCACATACTGCTGAAGCCTGGCTTGTAGAATTTTGAGCATTACTCTACTAGCACGTGAGATGAGTGCAACTGTGCGGTAGTTTGATTCCCATTCTTTGGCATTGCCTTTCTTTGGGATTGGAATGAAAACTGAGCTTTTCCAGTCCTGTGGCCACTGCTGAGTTTTCCAAATTTGCTGGCATATTGAGTGCAGCACTTTCACAGCATCATCTATGAAAGACCTCAAATAACCAAAGCAATCTTGCAAGAAAACAAACAAAGCTGTATGTATCATGCTTCCTAACTACACTACCAAGTGATGGTAATTGAAACAGTATGCCACTGATACCAAAACAGACAAACATATCAATGGAACAGAAGAGAGAGCCCAGAAATAAACTCTCACACCTAAGGTCAATTAACCTATGGCAAAACCAGGAAAAACATCAATGGGGAAAAGAGAGTCCCTTCAGCAAGTGAAGCTGGAGAATCTGGGTAGCTACATGCAAAAAAATGAAATTAGAATATTTCCTCAACCAGAAGTGAGCTCAAAATGAATTAAATGCCTAAGTGCAAGACATGAAAGCATAAACTCATAGAAGAAAATATACGCAGTAGACTCAGACATATAGCAGTAATAATTTTTTTATTGGTTCTGTCTCCTCAGACAAGGGAAGCAAAGCCAAATATAAACAAATGGAACCTAATTTTATATTATGTGCTGTGCACTTAGTTGTTCAACTGTGTCCAACTCTTTTTGATCCTATGGACTGTAGTCCACCAGGTGTCTCTGTTATGAGGATTCTCCAGGCAAGAATACTGGAGTGGGTTGCCATGCCCTCCTCCAGGGGAGCTTCCCAACTCAGGGATTGAACCCAGGTCTCCCACATTGAAGGCAAATTCTTTACCATCTGAACCACCATCTACTTCTACCAGGGAAGCACACGAATACTAGGGTGGGTAGTCTATCCCTTTTCCAGGAGATCTTCCTGACCCAGGAATTGAACAGGGGTCTCCTGAATGTGGATGGATTCTTTACCAGCGGAGCTACCTATATTACTATAATTGATCTCCTGTTCACAGATCACAGCCTTGTCATATGGAAGGGTTTGTGTAATTCAATAAAGTTTATGAGCCATGCCTTGTATGGCATGTCTCATGTATGTCCATCTTGAGTGCAAGACGGACAGGTCATAGTGAAGACTTCTTAAAAAATGTGGTTCCCTGGAGGAGGAAGGGCAACCCACTCCTCTATTCATGCTGTGAGAACCCCATGAACAATGTGAAAAGGCAAAAAGATATGACACGAGAAGATGAGCCCCCAGATTGGAAAGTGCCCAATATGCTACTGAGAAAGAGTGGAGGGCAACTACTAATAGCTGCAGAAAAAATGAAGTGCTTGGCCAAAGGAGATATGGTGCTCAGTTGTGGATCTGTCTGGTGATGAAAATAAAACCTGATTCTGTAAAAAACAATATTTCATAGGAACCTGGAATGTCAGGTCCACAAATCAAGATAAATCGGATGTGGACAAGCAGAAATGGAAAGACTGAACATTGACATCTTAGGACTCAGTGAACTAAAATGTACTAAAATCAGTGAACTAAAATTAAATGGGTGAATTTAATTTAGATGACCATTATATCTACTAGTGGGTGCAAGAATTGACTAGAAGAAATGAAGTAGTCCTCATAGTCAAGAAAGGAGTCCAAAATGAAGTACCTGGGTGCAATCTCAAACACAACAGAAAAATCTTGGTATGTTTCCAGGGCAAACCACTGAACATCACAGCAATCCAAGTCTATGTCCCAACCACTGATACTGAAGAAGCTGAAGTTGACCAATTCTATGAAGATCTACAACATCTTCTGAAACTAATACAAAAAAAAAAAAAAAAGTCCTTTTCACCACTGGGTATTGGAATAAGAAACTAGAAAGTCAAGAGATACCTGGAATAACAGGCAAGTTTGGCCTTGGGCTACAAAATGAAGTAGGGCAAAGGCTACCAGAGTTTTGTCAAAACACCCTGGTCATAGCAAACACTCTTTTCCAACACTACAAGAGATGACTCTACACATAGATATAACCAGATGGTCAATACTAAAATCACATTATGTTTTTGGCACCTGAGGATTGAGAAGATCCATATAGTGAGTAAAGTCAAGACCTGGAGCTGACTGTGAGCTCCTTACAGAAAAATGCAAGCTTAACTTGAAGAAAGTAGGGAAAACCTCTAGGCCATTCAGTATGACCTATATAAAAACCCTTGCAATTATACAGTAGAGGTCATGAATAAATTCAAGGGATTAGGTTTGGCAGACAGAGTACTTGAAAAACTATGGATGGAGCATCATAACATTGTACAGGAGGGAGTGATCAATACCAAGCCAAAGAAAAGAAATGCAAGAAGGCAGAGTGGTTACCTGAGAAAGCTTTACATATAACTAAGGAAAGAAGAGAAGTGAAAGGCAAGAGAGAGAAAGACATACTCAACTGAATGCAGAGCCCTAGAGAATAGCAAAGAGAGATAAGAAAGCCAATAGTGAAAAATGCAAAGAAATGGAGGAAAAGAATAGAATGGGTAAGGCTAGAGATATTTGCCAGTAGTCATGTGTGGATGTGACTGTTGGACCATAAAGAAAGCTGAGCCCCAAAGAAATGATGCTTTTGAACTGTGGTGTTGGAGAAGACTCTTGAGAGTCCCTTGGACTGCAAGGAGATCCAACCAGTCCATCCTAAAGGGGATCAGTCCTGAATATTCATTGGAAGGACTGATTCTGAAGCTGAAATTCCAATATTTGGCCACCTGATGTGAAGAGCTGGCTCACTAGAAAAGACCCTGATGCTGGGAAAGATTGAAGGCAAGAGGAGAAGGGGACGACAGAGGATGAGATGGTTGGATGGCATCACCGACTCAATGGACGTGGATTTGAACAAGCTCCTGGAGATGGTGAAGGACAGCAAAGCCTGGCGTGCTGCAGTCCATGGGGTCACAAAGACTCAGACATGACTGAGTGACTCAACAACAACAACAAGAAGAGCTCTTTTCAAAAACATTGGAGATAGCCTGGGAACATCTCATGCAAGGATGGGCAAGATAAAGGACAGAAGTGATAAGGATCTAACAGAAGCAGAAGAGATTAAGAAGAGGTGGGAAGAATACACAGAAGAACTATACAAATATGGTCTTAATGACTTGAATAGTCTTGATGGTGTGGTCCCTCACCTAGAACTGGATATCCTGCAGTGTGAAGTCAACTGGGCCCTAGGAAGCATTACTACAAACAAAGCTAGTGGGAGTGATAGAATCCTAGCCAACCTAATTAAAATCCTAAAAGATAACACTGTTAAAGTGCTGCCCTCAAATCTGGAAAACTCAGCAGAGGCCACAGGACTGGAAAAGGTCAGTTTTTAATTCATATCCCAAAGAAGGGCAATGCCTAAGAATGTTCAAACTACTGTAAAATCACACTCATTTCATATGCTAGCAGGGCTTCCCTGGTGGCTCAAAGGTTAAAGAATCTGCTTGCAATGTGAGAGACCTGGGTTCAATCCCTGGGTTGGGAAGGTCCCCTGGAGAAGGAAATGGCAACCCACTCCAATATTCTTCCCCGGAGAATTCCACAGACAGAGGAACCTGGCTGGCTACAGTCCTAAGGGTTGCAAAGAGTCAGACATGACCAAGTAACTAAGCACAACACAGCATATGCTAGCAAGGTTATGCTCAAAATCCTTCAAACTAGGCTTCAGCCAAATGTGAATTGAGAATGTCTAGATGTACAAGCTGGACTTCAAAGAGTAGAGAATCCAGAATCAAATTGCCAGCATTTCTTGGATCATAGAGAAAGCAAAGGAGTTCCAGAAAAACATCTAGTATTTCTGCTTAATTGACTATGCTAAAGCCTTTGACTCTGTGGATCACAAAATTCTTAAAGAGATGGGAATACCACACTGCCTTACCTGTATGCATGTCAAGAAGCAACAGTTAGAACCAGATATGGAACAAATGACTGGTTCAAAATTAGGAAAGGAGTATGACTAGGCTGTATATTATCACCCTGCTTTTTAAACTTATATGCAGAGTACAACATGTGAAATGCTGGGCTGGATGAATCACAAGCTGGAATCAAGACTGCTGGGAGAAATATCAATAACCACAGATATGCAGATAATATCACTCTAATGGCAGAAACTAAAGCAGAACTAAAGAGCCTCTTGATAAGGATGAAAGAGGAGAGTGAAAAAGCTGGCTTGAAACTCAGTATTCAAAAAACTAAGATAATGGTACCTGCTCCCTTCACTTCATGACAAATAGAAGGGGAAAAAGTAGAAGCAGTGACAGATTTTATTTTCTTGGGAGCCAAATGGATGCTGACTGCAGCCATCAAAGTAAGAGACACTTGCTCCTTAGAAGGAAAACTATGAGTGACCTAGACAGTATATTAGATATCACGTGGCTTACAAAAGTCCTATAGTCAAAAATATGATTTTTCCAGTAGTTATATTATAGGTGTGAGAGTTGGACCATACAAAAGAACTGAATACCAAAGAATTGATTCTTTTGAATTGTGGTGCTGGAGAAGACTCTCAAGAGTCCCTTGGACTGCAAAGAGATCAAACTAGTCAATCTAGAAGAAATCAACCCTGATTATTCATTGGAAGGACTGTTGCTAAAGCTGAAGCTCCAATACTTTGGCTGCTTAATGGGAAGAACTGATTTTTTGGAAAAGACCCTGATGCTGGGAAAGATTGAAGGCAAAAGGAGAAGGGGGAGGTAGAGGATGAGATGATTAGATAGCATCACTGACTCAATTGACATGAATTTGAGCAAATTCCAGAGATTTTGGAGGACAGAGGAGCCTGGCATGTTACAATGCATGGGGTCACAGTGAGTTGGACATGATTTAGAGACTGAACAACAACAACATAGTTTATTTATTATGTTGTACATAAAAGATTTTATACAGCAAAGAGATTCATGAATAAAATAAAAAGGCAACGTACTGAATAGAAGATATTTGTAGATGATATCTGATAAAGGGTTAATATCCTAAATATATAAAGAGCTCATATAAATAATTCAGCATGAAAAAGCAAGCAACCCAATTAATAAATGGCAGAAGACCTGAATAGACATTTTCCAAAGAAGACATAGGCATATGAAATGATGCTCAACATCACTAATTATTTGGGCAATGCAAATCAAAACCAAAATGAGATATCACCTAACACCTGACAGAACAGTTATCATCAAAATGGAACCCTCTTGCACTATTGGTGGAAATGTAAATTGATATAGCCACTATGGAAGGTGATATGGAGATTTATTTAAAAACTAAGAATAAAAACCATCATATGACCCAGCAATCCCATTCCGAGGCATATACCCTGAGGAAACAAAAACTGAAAAAGACACATGTACCCCAATGTTCATTGCAGCACTATTTACAGTAGCTAGAACATGGAAGCAACCTAGATGTCCATCGACTGATGAATGGCTAGAGTTATGGTACATATACGCAATGGAATATTACTCAGCCATACAAAAGAATGCATTTGAGTCAGTTCTAACGAGGTGGATGAACTTAGAGCCGATTATACAGAATGAAGTAAGTCAGAAAGAGAAAGATAAATATCATATACTAACACGTATATATGGAATCTAGAATGATGGGACTGACGAACTTATTTGCAAGGCAGCAATTGAGAAACATAGAGAACAGACTTATGGACACAAGGAGAGGGGAGGGGAGAGTGAGATGTATGGAGAGAGTAACATGGAAACTTACACTATCATATGTAAAATAGATAGCCAATGGGAATTTGCTGTATGTCTCAGGAAACTCAAACAGGGGCTCTGTATTAACCTAGAGGGGTAGGATGGGGAGGGAGTTGAGAGGGAGTTTCAAGAGGGAGGGGAACATATGTATACCTATGGCTGATTCATGTTGAGGTTTGACAGAAAACAACAAAATTCTATAAAACAACTATTCTTCAATTAAAAAATAGATAAATTTAAAAAACAAAAACAATGTAATAAATAATAAATTTGGAAATGATGAAGGAAAAAGGGAACCATAATTCCCTGTTGATGGAAATGTAAGATGGTACAGCCACTATGGAATATAATAGTGGATTCCTCAGAAACTTAAAATGAAACTGTCATATCCAGCAATTCCACTACTGAGCATATATCTGAAGAATATGAAAATGCTAGTTTAAAAAAGATATATGCACCTTAACACTCCAGTGTTCATAGCCTCATTACCTCATTATTTACAATAGCCAAGATACTGAAGTGTAGGAACTTCCTTGGTTGTCAGTGGGTTAAGACTGTGTGCTTACAGTGCAGGGCGTGCAGATCTGATGCCAAGACCATATATATATATAAACTTTTTTAAAAAGAAACATATTTTTAAAACATGGATGTATATATACATAATAATTTTTATGAGCACATGCTCAATTGCCCAGTCGTGTCTGATTCTTTGTGACCCCATGGACTGTAGTCCACCAGGCTCCTCTGTCCATGAAATTTTCCAGGCAAGAATGCTTAAGTGGGTTGCCATTTCCTACTCCAGGGGATCTTCTTAGCCCAGGGATGGAACCAATGTCCCTTGCATCTACCAGCATTGACGGGCAGATTCTTTACCATCGTACCATCTGGGAATCCCCAGTTAATATTTTGTAAACCAGAACAAATATAACACTGTAAGTAAACTATACTTCAATTAAAAATATTATGGTTAGTGAAATAAGCCGGAAACAAAGGGCAAATATTATATTATTCCCTCATTTATATGAAGTGCCTAAAACCGTCAGATTCATAGAGACTTCAAGTAAAATAGACAGCTCAGGGTCTGGGAGGAATGGGAGGGGAAAGTTATTGCTTAATGAGTACACAGTTTTTGGTAAGGGTGATAAAAAAGTTTTAGGTATAGGTAGTGGTGATGGTTATGAAAATTGAGAATGTATTTAATACCGCTGAATTATATATATGCTCATGGTTAAAATAATAACTATTTCTTAATGATAATAGTTCAGTTGTTGCTCAGTTGTATCCGACTCTTTGCAACCCCATGGACCACAGCACACCAGGCCTCCCTGTCCATCACCAACTCCCAGAGTCCACCCAAACCCATGTCCATTGAGTTGGTGATGCCATCCAACCATCTCATCCTCTGTCGTCTCCTTCTCCTCCTGCCCTCAATCTTTCCCAGCATCAGGGTCTTTTCAAATGAGTCAGCTTTTTACATCAGGTGGCCAAAGTATTGGGAGTTTCAGCTTCAACATCAGTCCTTCCAAGGAACACTCAGGTTTGATCTCCTTTAGGATGGACTGGTTGGACATCCTTGCAGTCCACGGGACTCTCCAACTCCAACACCACAGTTCAAAAGCATCAATTCTTCGGCACTCGGCTTTCTTTATAGTTCAACTCTCGCATCCATATATGACTGCTAGAGAAACCATAGCCTTGACTAGATAGACCTTTGTTGGCAAAGTAATGTCTCTGCTTTTTAATACGCTGTCTAGGTTGGTCATAACTTTCCTTCCAAGGAGTATGCGTCTTTTAATTTCATGGCTGCAGTCAGCATCTGCAGTGATTTTGGAGCCCCCAAAAATAAAGTCAGCCACTCTTTCCACTATTTCCCCATCTATTTGCCATGAAGTGAAGGACCGAATCCCATGATCTTCATTTTCTGAATGTTGAGCTTTAAGCCAACTTTTCAACTCTCCTCTTTCTTAAAAGATATTATCAGTATCTTTCAATGACAATAGTAGCAAGTATTAATCTTGTAGCATCAATGGTCTTGCGAATGGTTACAACTTGTGCTTAATGAATTCAAAGGAGGTCCAGCTTCATAGCAGATGTGACACGTCTCAAGTACAAACAGTTAAGTGTGCAAATAGCATTGAAATGACAAACTGTCATTGAAGCTTCATTTCCTCTCAAACCTCAGTGTCTAACAGTGTTTAAGTGCACGGATCACAGAACTTCTTGCATGGGTCCAACTCTCAGCTCTATCATCTTTTAGGTTGGGAGCCAGAGGAAGAGTCTTATTCTTTCTGCCTCAGTTTCCTTGTCTATAAAGTGGTGGGATAAAAGTATTAATAGCTAGCTCATAGAATTGTGATGAGGTTTAAAGGTAAAGTATTCAAAACAGTACTTGCACAGGTAAACATTTATAATTAGTAGCCAGCTTTTTCAAAAGGTACGTATCTTTCCATTCAACATTAATGTTTTAGATTAATACTTCAATTATGTGTTGTACTTAGTAAAACTTTCTTGCCTTTACTACCATATTGCTTGCATTTCCTGAAAGCACTCTTTTGGTTTTTGGCTTCAGTCTGTTTATTTGGAGGGAAAATGTTTCTTCACAGAGACCATACGCTTTCCATGAGTGACTGTGATGTCATCCTAACTAAACAAGGGCTCCTGTTTCTGGTACCTGAACAACCAGTTTTGTTTATAGAGGACTTATTAACCTATGATGGTGTCGGGCAAAAATTTGCTAAAAATGATGGGATCTTTTGTTTGGTTCTAGTCTATATAAAAATTTATGTTTTAAAAATGTTATTGTTTATCATTATATCCAGAGTCTTACATATCTTTTGTTAACCTTAAAATGCCAGAAATCATAGTTCATGATGTCTATTGGTTGCAAGAATAAAAAAAAAAAATCTCAAAGAAAATTTCTAAGGGGTTAAATACTTTTCTTAATTTTTTTCCTGCATTATATAACATTGAAAATGAAATAATGACTGGCTCTTTGATTTTAATTTATTAACAGAAGAAAAGGTATAGCACAGATTAATATCATCTATAATCAGTATGTTTGTTTAATTATGGAACTATGGAAACTATGGAAAATAATGACAGCATTATTTATATATTTTAAACATTATATAATCCTCTGGAATATTTGTAATCACATCTTGGTTATTCTTTCTGGAAAAATCTCTTGAAAATGTTCACTATCAAATCATGACTTGAGTTCATCAGGACTATGTTAATAATTTGAAATATTTCCAATTCTGAATTCAATACATCTTCAGCATTTTTCATTTGAAATAATCATTTCTATATAAAATATTTTAATTGTAATATAACTGACATATAACATTGTGTAAATTTAAGGTGTACAATACATTGATTTGATACATTTATGTATTACAATATGATTACCATGATAGCATTAGTTGACTCCTCTATCATATTACATATTTATCATTTCTTTTTAGTGGTGAGAATATTTAAGATCTACCCTTAGAAACTTTGAAGAATATAATACATCCCGGTTAACCATAATCACTATGCTATACATTAGCTCTCCAGAACTTACTCATTTTTTAACTGCAAGTTTCTACCCTCTGATCAACATCTTCTCAGTTCCTGCCCCACTATTCCAAGATCCTGGTAACCACTATTCTAATCTCTGTCTTTGTATTCTGTCTTTTTTTAGGTTCTACGCGTAATTGGCATTATACATTGTTTTTTCCTGTCTGATTTATCTTACTTAGCATAATTTGTTCAAGGTCCATGGCTGTACAATATTCCATTGTATGTGTATATATGTGTGTGTATATATATGATATTTTATTTATTCATCTGTTGACATGTTGTTTTCACATTTTGACTGGACAATGCTATGGTAAACAAGCAGATATTTTTTGATTTCCTGTTTTCATTTCTTTTGGATACATACCCAGAAGAGGAATTGCTGGATCATATGGTAATTCTATTTTAAACTTTTTGAGAAACTTTCATACTGTTTTCTATAGTGCTTGAAATAATTTATATTCCCATCAATAGTGCACAAGTCTTTGGGGGTTTATTTGGGTTTTGTTTTGTTTCACATCCTTGTCAGCACTTGTCATTTCTTGTCTTCTTCTCTAACAGGTGTGAAGTGGTATCTCTTTATGGTTTTGGCTTGACTTTCCCTGATGATTATTGATGTCAAGCATCTTTTCATGTAACCTGTTGACCATTTTATGTTTTATCTGGAAAACTTCTTATTCAGTTACTCTCCTCTTTAGTTAAGATTGTGTTTTTTTATTGAGTTGTGTGTTTTCTTCTGAAAATTTTATGATTTCTGCTCTTATGTTTATGTGTTTAATATATTTTGAGTTAATTTTTGTACAAGATAGGGAGTCAGTTACATTTTTCTATATGTAATTATCCAGTTTTCCCAACACCATTTATGAAGAGACTATTCCTCTCCCACTGAGTATTCTTGGCTCCCTTATCAAATATTAAGTGACCTTATATGTAGGGAGTTTTATGGATTCGCTTTTGTCTCATTGATCCATGTGTTTATTATGGCAGTACCATGCTCTTTGTTTACTATAGCTTGTAGAAGGTTTAGAATCAAGAAATGTAATGCTTTCAGCATCATTCTTTCTCAGGAGCACAGTGGCTATTTGAGATCTCTTGTGGCTTCAAACAAATTTAAGGGTTTTTTTTTTTCTATTTTTGTGAAAAATGCCATTGTAATCTTGATAAGGATTGCTTTGAATCTATAGATGGCTTTCTATAGCATGAATATTTTATCTGTGAATTTTTCTGATCCATAAATATAGGATAATTTTTCCATTTATATCTTATTCAATGTTTTCATCAAAGCCTTATAGTTTTCATTGTATAAATCTTCCACTTCTTTAAATTTATTTCCAAGTGTTTTATTGTTTTTGATACTATTGCTAATGGAATTGCTTTCTTTAATTCTTTTTCATATATTTAGTTTTTGATGTGTAAAAGCACAACTGATTTCTGTGTGTTGATTTTTCAACCTGTAGCTTTACAGGAATACATAGATTACTTCCAGCAGTTTTTTGGTTGAGTCTTCAGAATTTTCTATATATAAGGTCATATCACCTGTAATTAAAGATAATTTTACTCCTTCCTTATTTATTTGAATGCCTTTTATTTGTTCTTTACCACAAGTGCTACCTGGGAAGCCTAGAACCCCGGACTATATTGAATAAGAGTGGTGATAGTGGGCACTTTATCTTGTTCTTGACAGAGGGAAAGCTTTCAAGCTTTCACTATTGCATACAGTGTCAGCTGTGAGTTTGTCATACATGGCCTTTATGCTGTTGAGATATGTTCTTTCTATACCCAGTTTATTTGGGTGTTTTATCATGAAAGAGTGTTATATGTTTCCAAATGCATCTGTTTCTACTATTAAGTGTAAATTTAACAATTTCATTCCTAAGGATGTTAGAAATAAAATTATTAGAAGATTGACAAAAGAACCTTATCTAATAAGATATATTATTGAGGTTTTCGGAGAAGGTGACGGCACCCCACTCCAGTACTCTTGCTTGGAAAATCCCATGGACGGAGGAGCCTAGTAGGCTGCAGTCTGTGGGGTCGCTAAGAGAGGGACAAGACTGAGTGACTTCACTTTCACTTTTCACTTTCATGTATTGGAGAAGGAAATGGCAACCCACTCCAGTGTTCTTGCCTGGAGAATCCCAGGGACAGGGGAGCCTGGTGGGCTGCTGTCTATGGGGTCGCACAGAGTCAGACACGACTGAAGCGACTTAGCAGCAGCAGCAGCAGCATTGAGGTTTTACATTAAAGCCAATTTTGCCCTCAAATTTACCTCTAAACCAATGAGTGAGTGCATGCGTGCTCAGTCATGTCCGAGTTCAGTCGTGTCTGATCCTGCAACTCTATGGACTGTAGCCCACCAGGCTTCTCTGACCATGGGATTCTCCAGGCAACAATACTGGAGTGGGTTGCCATTTCCTCCTCCAGATGATCTTCCTGACCCAGGGATCAAATCTGAGTCTCCTGCATATGCTGGAAAATCAATGAGTACGTTGTCTAATACAAATGCTTCTGAATTCTTAACATATTTAATAACAGGGCATCTTCAGAAAATGTTCCCATTATTTCTTTGTCCCAGTTATTTATAAATGGCTGGTCTTGCTCTCCCTCCATTGAGAGAAACAATTTAAAGCAACTTGTTATAAACATTAAGAAGGAATTTTAGTAATACAAATGTCAGTACTTTTGGCTCGTCTGAGGAGATGAACAAAACAAAGAACACAATGTTAAATACTCATAAGACTTTCAAGTTTTGAAAATATT